>NC_048233.1:15192706-15214692 GCF_002007445.2 Ailuropoda melanoleuca
CACAAACTAAATCACCTCCCAAAGGCCCTACCTCCTAATATTATCACCTTGGGAATTAGGTTTCAATATATGAATCTGGGGGAGACACAAACATTCAGACCATGGCATATATATTTAGGAATGGGATTGATGAATCATAGGATATGTCTATGTTCAATTTTCCTTGTACCATCAGAATAAGCTTTTTTTCTAAGTGGCTGTAACAATTTAAATCATCACCAGCAGTGTGTTAGAGATTCTCACCTTGTTTTTGAGTAAATTTTAATTTTTAAATTTATCATTTTAATTTTCACAAAATCAATTATTCACTCTTTTACTATGATCTTAATTTACATTTTTCTGATTACCAATGAGGATAGGGATTTTTTTTTTTTAAAGACTTGACTTGAGAGAGAGAGAGCACGGGAGCAAGAGCAAGGAGAGGGGCTGAGAGAGGGAGAAGCAGACTCCTCATTGAGCAAGGAGCCTGACAGGGGGCTCAATCCCTGCTCCCACTCTGCGATTCTGACCAGGAAACCCACCTCAGCCCTGAAGACAGACACTTAACCTGCTTAACCTACTGAGTCACCCAGGCACCGCCCCAAGGATAAGCACCTTTACATATGCTTGGAGTTATTTGCCTTTGCTGTGAAATGCCCATTCACATTTGTGCTGATTTTTCTGTTGTGTTGTCTTTTGCTTATTGGTTCTTCATATAAATCCTTTGTTCAAAATATGCGTAGCGAAAGTCTCCTGTGATTTGTCTTTTTTTTTTTTAAGATTTTATTTACCTATTTATTTTAGAGAGAGAGAAAGCACGCAGGGAGGAGCAGAGGTGGAGGGAGAGGAAGAGTGAAAGAACCCTAGCAGATTCCATGCTGAGCAGGGAACCCAAGTAGGAACTGGATCTCAGGACCCTGAGATCAAGACCCCACCAGGAACCAAGAGCCTGCCACTTAACCTACTGAGCCAGCCAGGCACCCCTCTGTGATATTTCTTTTTAACTCCTTATGTCTTTTGATGAATTCAAGTTTTTAGATTCAGTGTAGCAATACACCTATCTTTTACTCTATGGTGTGCCAGTTTTATTATCATTTAAGAAATCCCGGCCCTCTGTGGTTGCAAAGATAGTCTATATTTTATTCTTTAATTTCCATAGTTTTACCTTTCATATTTGCCTTAAATCTACAACGAGTAACTGATTTTTGGATATGATATGGGTTAAGAGTCAAATTTAATTAATTTCCGTGTAGATAACCAATTGTCTTAGACCCACTGATTTAATAACGATTACTCCCCCCTCCCTACCGGTCTCTAATTCCTGCTCCATGTTATTTGTGTGGGATTATTTTAGGACGGTATCTTTTCCATTATTCCACTTATCTAACCCCATGCAAATGCCACATGTTCCTATTATAACTTTAATAGAAGTGTTGGTGTCAGATAGGACAAATCTCCTTCTCCTTCTAATGGAAGATTATCTTGCGAAGTCTTGCTTCTTTGCTATTCCATCTTACCTTCAGAATCAGATTGTCATCTTGCTCCATTGTATTTGTAAATTCCATTGTTCTCATAGTTAAATCTGGGGATAATTTTGGCTCCCGTTCTTAATTTATTTTTGAGTTTACATAAACACACTTCTTTTGTGTAACTTTATCATAAGCCTGACTTTTAGACTTTTTTGTTTTATAGAGGTTATAATCTTGATTCAAAATCAGAGAAAGTAAAGAGATAATCGGTTAAGAATGGTTTAAAAAAAAAAAGAAAAGGGTTTTGGTTGTTGCTTAAAGGAGAAATTTATACATTCAGGAAAAAAAATACCTTAGATGGAAACAATGAAAGTGCAAGTCATAAAGGACAAACGTGAGGAGCAAAGCACGTGCTTGATCTTGAAGAGCGAGGTAAAGGAAGTAGGGGCCATGCTGGCTACCAGCTGGCCCAGATTGGTGTAGGATGGCTCAGCTGCATTCTGGAGCGCTCCCCGAGGGAGAGAGCAGAGGATCCTGAGGTAAATACCGAGGGTGGGAAAGAATGAGTTCATTATGTAAATAATAGTTGCAAGCCAGATGTTCATAGCCTGGGTGTACCTTACTTGCCTAAGGCAGTTGTACAATGCATTTTGAGCAAGTTTTCATATCCTCAGGGGCCTTGCTATCAAATTCCAAAATTACTCCCTCTCCTCAGACAGCTTTTCTCACAACTGCTGAAAAAAAGAAACCGTTAGGAGGGCTTCACACTGAGGAAATGCTGGTAAAGTGTGTTGCATGCAACCAGGAACATAGTGGGAATTGAGCAATTCAGATAATTCTTGTCATGAATGTTGGACTGTGTAAAAAAAAAAGAAAAGATCTTGCTTTTCCGTGTTTATATACTGAAGTACATAAAATGAAAAAACACAATGCCACGAACCTAATTTTTTAAAAACCTAAGTAGGCTTTTAGATGCTCAGATCCCATAAAAATCAAAAGGACGAATGTGACTTAAACTTGCTTTACTGAAGCAAATT
This sequence comes from Ailuropoda melanoleuca, assembly GCF_002007445.2. Classification (NCBI taxonomy): domain Eukaryota; kingdom Metazoa; phylum Chordata; class Mammalia; order Carnivora; family Ursidae; genus Ailuropoda; species Ailuropoda melanoleuca. The sequence continues at coordinate 15,195,192 of NC_048233.1, forward strand.
TTCACAGCCTGGCATTTAAAGTGAGCTTTGGGGCATTCAAATAATCCCACAGGCATGTAAACTCTGATGCTATATCTGCAGGCAAGGATTCTGTTCTGGGATTTGGAGTCCCAATTGGCAACCTGGGAAAACCATATTACTTACACTTGCTCAAATAGTCTCTAATTAGTTCTTCTGACCCTCTTGTATACTAATAAATGGCCCATTACAGAACATTAAAACTGAATTCTTTCCATTAAAAATGATTTCCTTGCTAGTGAGCATGATCTAGGTTTAATGTACAATGTTGGTTAACATTAGATTGTTCTAATGTACGGTGAATGCTTTCCAGTAGGAAGTGATTGTAGCACTAATTAGGCTTTCTGGTTCAGTCAATTAGCTGAGAGGGGGATGAGTCTTCCTACAGTGGTCTAAATATTGCTTATATTCTTAGTTTGTTTTTGGTCTATTACTTTTTGATCTAAAGAGCTGAAAACTCTAATGTGAAATTATATAATGAGCCTTGGAAAATTATGAGCCTAAAGAGACTTTTAGATCACCTCATCAGGTCAATTTTCAAGTTTTATTTGGTTAGTGGTACAAACAGGCTGATGCCATAAGAACAACTTTTGGGATTCTGGTACATTCCTCACACCATCCAAGGTCCCCATGGCACCTACTACAGTGTCCCACATAGTAAGACTACATGGTAGATTAATATCATAAGATGATTCTGAGGGACTGGTGACCACGATTTCTGAAATGCTTATCTAATCAGTCAATATAGAAAGATTTATTGGGCATTTCTATGTGTCCACAACTGTGCGTGAAAAGCCCTAAGGAAAATTTTAAAAATGCATTAATAAGGCTCTGTGAAACAATATCATAGGGATTAGATTATATTTTATTATTTCAGATACTTATAATTATCTTAGATTAGGAGTATCCCCAAAAAAGTAGGCCATAGGTTTACTCACATGTGAGTCAGAATGTCGACTAGGAGGTCAGGAAAGATTTTAATACAACAAGCACATTTTTTTTTTTTTGTCAGTTGGTATGGTGGGAATTGTACTCATTGAACTAATATTTATTGAGCACCTGGCATATGCCTAGTGTCCTGCTAGGTTCTAGGCTCATAGACAAAGAATTATGACTGTCTTTCAGAAGAGCATGGTCAAATGGAAAAGAGGGAGACATGCCAACAACTGTTATGGTTAAATGGAATAAGCATCATGATAGCTGTGATTACAGTTTTAGACTGGCTGACACCATCTCCCTGCTTAGCTGGGCTTTGCTTATCCAGATGGAGAGGCAAGAAGACTGTGAGTGACAGGGATAGCAGGTGAAGCCAAAGGAATTGGTCAAGGATGTTGAATAAATAGGAAAGTACAGGGAATAGGAAGTAGATGCAGGAAGGAGGAGATAATTGTTGAATGGTATGAGGTCTGCTGCAGCCTTGGGGACTTAGCACTCACCATTGCAAGGGCTTCCTACCTGCTCTTCTTATTTTCAGCCTGAGCGCATAATTATCATGTGTAATTTTCTCAGAATATTGCCCATTTATGCCCTCCTCTCCAAGGTCGCCCAATTTTTTAAGAAAATGAGCCCAGTCTCCTTATTTTGGCTTTTGAGATCTTTACAGTTTGACTACGGCCTGCGATTTTGACTCAAAAAATGGCATTTTTATACATTTCGACCACATAACTTTGTCTCTCCCTACTCCATAAATAGGCTCAACTTGAGTCAAGCTTGACTCCTTTATTGTCTCAGTGTCTTTTTCAAAAATTCTGCTCTCTGCTAACAGCCCTTTCTAGTACTGCTCCTCTATGGTGCTCTTCATGGCCCTCCTTCACCCGTGTCCGCAGGGAGATTTTTCCTCACTTGAATCCACACTGTAACTTACTCCTCTTTCTTGTGTCTTCTGTTTTATATTATAGTTATTTATGTGCACGTATGCTTTCAACCTGTTTGATTATAAGAGAATCTTATTGTACTCAACTTCTGGTCTTTTTTCTCACTGCGCTTAGAAAGCCAATGTCCATCTTGTCAGTCCAGATGAAAGAATGAATGCTGGAGATCTTATCACCCCAGGCACAGCTGGATCAATCAAGGAACCTATAGGAATGCAACCCCCCAGGGCTTACAAGGTGTTAATCAGCACTGCCCTAAAGATAGAGCCACCAGATGTATCTAACGAGATCCTAATATAAGGAATAAAGATATTTTTCAGATTTCAAGTCTCCTGAGATGGAAAAAACCTCCATGGGACCAGGCAAGTGATAGCAGAGCATCTGCTAATATGACCTAATGGGCCTACAGTCAATGGGTTCCACCTTCTCAGAAGATCCCTGACCCAAATTTTGTTCTTAAAAACTCTCCCTTCCAAGTCATTGGAGAGTTGGGGACTTTTGAACATTAGCTCCCCATTCTCCTGGGTGGCACCACACCAATAAATAGCCTATCTTTCTCCACTGCAAAAGCTCGATGTCAGTTTTTATTGGTTTGCTGAACATCGAGTAGAGGGACTTCCGTTTGGATCGGTCACACGTACAGTAATCAGCACCATGTAAGACCATAAAGACCAGTTATAAAAGATAAAACTGAGTGCTGGATGGAGTTGATAGTGAGAGTCTTGAAAATCCCAGACAGAAGATAGGAAACATGGGGAGATGTTGAGTTGTGATCTGCCAGAAGACTGCTGGAAGAATCCCTCTTGCTCTCACTCTCTTGCTCTCTCATTCTCTCTGTCACATGTGTGTGCTTATATGTGTGTGTGTGTGTGTTTGAGGGTCTTCTAAATATTTAAATTAAGATTAGGAAGTCTCTGCTAAAAGTATTAATAGTTGCAACTCTGCAAAACCATTATAACTTCCCTATTTATTGTGTAATGAGATTGACAGCCTCATTTAAACGTTGTGAATAATGCAAACTGCCTTTGTTGGGGATTCTACTGTACAATTTTCCAACAGTTTCAATTAATGAATACAAATTATTGTCAATGCCAGTGATTTCTGAGAATGATTTGACCCTAAAGATTTTTTTTTGTTCCCCACTTGCCTAATAAAATATTTATAAAGAAATATTTTATATATATATATATATCTTAAGAAATTATCTGGGAGTGCAGCAGAATATTTATGGATACAGACAGAAAATCTGAATTCAGTACTGGTGTGATGAAAGATACGTATGAAAAAAGTAAAAGGAAACATGAGGATGAAATAGAATAGTACAGACATTCAAATAAACGGTGCTAATCTGTACGGGCTAACATATTTCCAGAGATAGCTAGCTTACAACTCATGGTGCTCTTTTCATACCTGTAGGAGATAAGCATTTTTTCAGATGTGGAAACAGGCCTAGAAAGATCACGTAATATGTTCTAGTTTTCTTTCTTGCTTGCTCTAGCTTTTGCTCTATCTTTCCTCGCCATTTAAAGAAAAACTCAGTATGAATGAAGAACTCACTACTCTATACTCATACTCTATACTCTATTTGCTGGCCAACCTTTTAACCCCAGATTCTACTCTAAAATAGTGAATTGTTCAGAGGCAGTCACTGTTATTTAAGTTAGGCAAAATTTCTTTTTTTTAATCCCTTCTCTTTCTCTGCTATTCCACCGAGCAGCTTTAAAATATAGTTACTGATCTTCACCTAATTCAGGCTTTATATCTATATTATTATTCCTGCTTTACTGATAATTAGAATGAGACCCAGAAAATTTATGAGACTTCCCCAAAGTCACTGGGATTCTGAGATTACAGGTTGAATTGTATCTCCCTACTTCCTGCCCCTCCACCCCTGCCTTCATTCATATCCTGCAGTCCTAACTTCTAGTACTTCTGAATGTGACCTTATTTGGAAATAGGGTTGCTGCAGATGTAATTAGCTAAATTGAGGTGAGGTCATACTGGAGTAGGATGGGCCCCTAATCTAATAGGACTGGAGTCCTTATAAAAGAGGGAAAACTGGGAACAGACGCACATACAGGGAACTTGCTGTGTGAAGATGAAGACAAAGATTGGGGTGATGCCTCTGTTAGCCAAGGAATTCCAAAGATGGACAGAAAACCACCAAAACCAGATTCTTCCTTATAGTTCTTAGAAGGAACCAACCCTGCCAACACTTTGATTTTGGACTTCAAGCCTCTGGAGCTATGAGAAAATAAATTTCTGTTGTTCAAGCTGCCCAGCTGGTGGTACTTGGTTATGGTAGCCTTGGCAAATGAATGCGGACTCCAGCCCAGGCCACTCAGCTAGTGTGCCCTTTCTACCACATCACAGCTGCATTTTCTGAATAGATGTCTCTGACTTGAGCATTAAGGTCTAGCTTAAGTTATTGGGAAATACAGAAGAGGAAGTCACTTCTTTTGTCTGGGTGTCCTAGAAGGTTTTATTGAAAAGTGATCATTTGTTAGGGGCCTTGATCACAGAGCTGCAGTCCATCAGATGTAGGCAGATTGGGGTGAAATTCCAGGGAGCAGGATCAACAGCTCTTGCATTCAAAGATAGGAAAAGGGGAGCAGAGTAGATTAGAAAAAAAGATTAGGGAAGGTAGATAGATTAGGCAAATGTCCTAAGTAGGCTTCTAGGCATGTAATTTTAACGTTTTAGAAAAACTTGTAGGGGATTGACATATTTTGGTAAAAACAGTTCTGACCAAAAGGATGGACTTGAAGGGAGGCCGTAGGAGGCTGATGTCACGGTTATTGTAATAGACCCACGTTATATGTCAGCCCACGTCCACCTAGCTCCATCTGTCCCCAAACCCAACCTCTACTGTTTGCCCCTCTCCCTGGCCTGAGCAGCCCCAGAAATGTCACTAAGTGGGCTCATGAGTCTCTACAACAGCCACAATCAATCATTTCATCTCCTAACACCACCAATTGCCTCAGTCTCCTCTGGAGCAAGGTCATGGCCCAGCACAACCTTCATAGCTGCGTGAGATACAAATCTCCTTTAAAGCTGTCTGTGGCTTTAACAGTGTGTTTTAACTTGGTAAGGAGGTACTTAAGCCTATCATTTTCTTTTACTAAGGCCTCCAAGGCCCTCAGAAATCACTGTCATACATAACAATCCTCATCATTATCAATGCCTCATGTATAATAGACATTTCCTTCCCTGATAATACCTTGCTTTGCATATGTATTCTTTTCCCAATTAACCAGAGGAATAAGCTTTAAGAACTGGGATGCCACTGCATCTAGGGATCCTTATACGCATGCTTCAGACCAGTGGGCAATTCTACATCAAAATTCCATTCCAAGTCTGCGGCCCAATATTACTCCTCATATAGCTGTGCTAGCCTATCTCAGAAACTGAGGCAAGATATGCATGTTGGTGTTTTATTTTGGGGCGGGGAGAGATGAAGCATGAGAGCCAGGAAAGTAGGAGTGAAGGAAAAGGAAAGTGAGGCAGGAGATGAAACAAAGCAAATGTAAGGTGAGCTGGGTACAGTGTCTAACAAAAAACCAAAACCATGCAGCTGAATGGCAAGGCCGAATGGCCCTCTACTCAGATTTTTCACTTGTCAAAAACAGAAGGTTTATCTGCCAATTCTTCCCAGTCTTCTGTCTTTAATTGGCCAAAATTCTATGGGTGTTTGTTCCCATTTACCTTTGGGTTGTGTTACCTGGCCCCTCTGGCAGCTGCTGGCAAAGCCAAAGTCTCCACGCACTGTTGGTTCCCACTATAATAGCAGAGGATGTAAATACAAGGTGGATTAGTTGTGCTATATACTGTGACTTGCATCCAGCATGGTCCTTGATACTCCAGTACTTCTCTTATGGGCCTATAAATAGAGTGACCATGGTGGCAGCAATGGAGTCTTAAGATGAGTTCAACAAGAGGGTCTTCCACTTACAAAGGCAATCCAGCAACCAACACTGTGGAATGTACAATTTGGCAGCAGTATGACTGATCACCCTTGTAAGTCACCATTTTTGGGGAGCCAGCCACGTGATCACAGGTCAATTACATTGAACACCTTCCATCTTGGAGAAGAGAGTAACTCATCCTTACCAGAACTGATAATAGATTGAAGCATATGAATTTGTCAATATAGGACCATTTTTGTGCTACATAGGAGATAATTTTATGTGGTTCAGTAAAATGCATTATTCTGGATGTGGGTGTGGCAGACAGAATGATGTACCCTCTCCCAAAACATGTCTATTTCCTAGTTCCTGAAACCTATGAGTATGTTAACTTACATGGTAAATGGGAATTAGAGTTGCGATGGAAGTAAAATTCCTCATTAGCTGACCTTAAGATAGAGAGGTTATCCTGATTTTCTAGATGAGCCCAATGTTAATTGGGTCCTTAGCTGTGGAAAAGAGAACCAAAAAGATGACAGTGTGAGAAGGACTCAGTTCAACATTGATGACTTGGAAAATAGAAAAAGCCAAGGCATGTGGGCAGCCTCTAGAAAGTGGAAAAGGCAAGGGAACAGATTCCTACCTAGAGCCTCCAGAAAGGAATGCACCTTGCCAACACCTTGATCTTAGACCAGTGAAATCCATGTTGGACTTCTCATCTTCAAGACTGTAAGATATTAATTTGGTTGTAGGCCACTAATTGTGGTGATTCATGATAGCTGCAATAAGAAACTAAAATAGTGGGATTGTTTTTCTTCCCTGCAGTACCCATACGGGCATTACATTCCAGTCCTTTACTGAAAGTCTTATCCACTGACACAATATCCCACACAGTATTGCCTTGGGCTAAGAGATCTATTTCTTTTCATAAGGGAGGTGCAACATTTGGCTCACTCCCCAGATATTCATGCATGTTCCTCATAATTCACAGGTAGGAAACTTGATAAAATATGGAATAGCCTGTTGAAGGCTTATTTAGGACAATAGCTTAGGGGTAGCTATAGTGTTAGGTCCTATTGAGGGGATACTTAGAGGCTCCAACTTCTCCAGTGGCTGTCCAGAGGGATCCAGTAACCAAGATGGAAGTATGGGAAAGTTAGAGCTCAAGAGGTGGACTTTGGCCAGTGAGAGATGGATGATTATCTGTGTGCTTTTCATTTCCTTTCTCATAGAGCCTTCCTAGTAATGCTTTCATTCTGCCTCGTGGAACTGAAAAATTGCCTGGATATCTTTGAGAAGCTGCGCCAGTTCCATTACAGATCATCTTGTATTTGCTTTTCCTTTTTCCTGGCCTCCTCTTCTTGTTCCTTATCCTTCCCCTCAATAAAATGTTTGCATTTATGCTCTGCCTTAAACTCTGACTTTGAGAAAACCTGGGCTAAGATATTGAACTTGAGACATGTTGAAGACTTGGACTACATGAGTCACGCAGTCATGCAGATGGCAAAGAGGGGTAGATGTGTGAGATAATTAGGGAGAATGCATTCCTGCATTTGCTATTGCACTGGATTGGACTTGGAAAGCTGAGTGAGGGTAAGGGAGACGATTATGAAAACTCTGAAGTTTATAGCATTGGCGACGGCTGAAATGATGCATTAACTGAGATTTCAAATATTAAACGTGTGGAGAGAAAGTAATGAGTGGAATTTTGAATCCATTCTGCTTTAGATAGCTGTGGGACAGCCAAGTGTTGAAGTCTAGGAGGAAGTTGGAAATGTGTTCTTGGAGTTAAGGCAGTGGCTTTGGTAAATGAAAGGTTGAGGTCAGCTCACTACAGTGTAAATTTTTTATACACATAGATTTTTTACGGCACATTTCTGGCAGACACGTAGGTGTGTTTCAGCAGTGAATATAACACCTTTTGGAAAATAAATCATCCGATAGCATTTATTTGAATGTCCCATGCCCTAAAACATTTTAACACTCCTGTCATTTATTTCTTCCAAATCATCTATCATTTATCCTTTCCTGGCTAAGGCCACATTTATCCACAGGGCTGGCTATGATGTGCTATCAGAGGAACCAGTAAGGGTGCTCTGTCTCAGGAAGCCTCTCTCTACTGCGTTGCTCAAGCTTGATATACAGAATTAGTGATTCTACTATTGAAATGAAAGATGTAATTCATCAAAACTCTGTAGATCTTTATTGGGTTTGGAGAGACTGAGAGTAATAGATTCTTCCTGAGGGGAGATTTTTATTGTAAAGAGAGGTGTGTGTGTGTGTGTGTGTGTGTGTGTGTGTGTGTGTGTGTGTGTGTTTGGTGATGGGGGTGGGGGAGAAAAGGCGATGGGGAGAGAGAGAGAAAAAGAGAGGGTTAGGGATATCAGGAATGGTGTAAAATAGTGGTTCTATTTAGTGCTTCTGTTTGGTGGTTAGGAACTCAGGCTGCCTGGGTTCAGTTCTAGCTGTGTTGTCCCTGGTCCCATCATATTGGAGAAGTTGTTTTACTGAGTTTTAGTTTTGCTGCATCTATAAAATTAAGCAAAATCACAGTAAATGCCTGTAGGGCTTCTGTGTGAATTAAATGAGAAATCAGATGAAAGGCACTTAGTGTATAGTAAGCTCTCAAAAATTATTAATAATATTTTTGAAGTATGGATTGTGAAGCCATGGACAAACATTACCTTCTTTTTACTTCTGTCTGGAAACGGCCTTTTTGATCATGTATCATCACTAGTTAGTGGATTTAAATTCAGGATCCAATTTTTTTCACTTAATTCACTTACTGTATAATTTAAATACATAAATTGATTGCAAGCACCCCTTACTCCCACCCCAGTCGAAGCCCCATCCACCTGCTTTGCTTCTTGGTTCACTGAGAAAGCAGCCTCTCCTGTTATGGTGCTCGTCCATCTACTTGGAAGGTGTACTATCTGCTTTACCTCCAAAATACATCTTAAAAATTTCACCTCTCATCATCTTCCCAGCCTCGACAATGGCAGTGACCTCCTGATGGACTCTGATTTTCATTTTTTGCTCCTACCATCTGTTCTCCTCTCAATACAGAGACCATGTTGAGAATATGGTTTTGATTAGACTAAAATCCAAATCCATTAGCAGATTCCTGCCACATCTCCTACCCATAATGTATCACAAACCTGTGTTCACAAGCAATGTCCCTCCTCTGATAGCTTCCACAACAGCCTCTTCATTTTCTTCATAGCTCTGGTATCGCATTTTTTGGTAATTCTCTTGCTTATTATTTCCTTTGTATAAACCTCTCTCTTCTCTGAGGGCTTCATGAGGCTAGATGCTTTTTATTCCTATCTTGTTTATCTTTGAATCTCTAATGTTAAAAGAGCCTGGCATAGAGGAGTCACACAACAAAGATGTGTTTAGTAAATGGATGAATGAGTGAATGAACCCAAGGACAAATATTGCCCATCCATGTCTCTGTGACTATCGGCGTCAGAAAATGAAGTGACCACCCACAGGATAATAAATACAAAGTGTCTCTGAGTCGATAGGTAGCTGAAAAGAAGTAGAAGTGAAGGTTTTAACAGCTGAGAAAGCAGAGCATAGTAACAGCAAACACATTGTGTGTGTGTGTTTACCAGGGATTATTCCAAGAAATTTATTCGTATTAACTCAGTTAGCTGTCACTATAAGCCCACAGAGTAGAAGCTGTTATTAACATCCTTACTGTATAGGTGACGAACAGTCACAAAGGAGTTGAGTAAGTTGATGCTGAAGATCACACAGGCTGCAGGTGTCAGGGCAGGGCGTGAATCCAAGCCGTTGTCCCGGAGCCCGTGCGCATGCGCACCCGTCTCTCTGCCGGTCCGAATTAGTCCGACAGGCTCATCAGCGTGACCTTGATGTGACATAAAGAAAACAAGGACCGTGTCTCAAAAATGTTTATGTACACTCCAGCACTTAATCCATTGCCTTATCTGTGATGGTTGTGTATCAAAATGAATCAGCTACTGCAGTCCCTGAAAATGGCAGCAGGGCAGGTGAGGCAAGAAAGGCCCTAAGCTAGCCCTTAAAAAATCAACAAGTTAGTTGGGAAAATGTTCTAGAGATTGGGGGGGAAAAGATGATTAAATAAAAATGGGGAGCATAGAGTGATAATACAAATAATAGAATTTTTATGGAATCCAGAAAAAAAAAGTAGGGTGAGGATGAATGTGTTTCCAGGGAAAGAATGACATTCAAAAGAAAGAGGGTAACTTTACTAGAGAACACAACTATGTGATTAAATTGACAAACATAACCCTTCAGTGGAGAGGAGTGACTCACTCGGCTGCATAGTTTGATGAAAATATCATCTCTTGAGGCCATGCGATTTCCATTTCTCTGATTCCATATTTACCAGGCAACCTTTGAATTTAAATTCAATTTTTCAGTGTTTCCTAGCACGGATAAGAAACAAAAAAACCAAAACCACAAACAACCTGTCTGCTTTAAAGCACAAATTTTCCTGGGAAATTATTAGACTTTCTCGGGATTATCAATTCAAGTTACGTTACTTGAGCACTTTGGAACGAGCTCTTCCAGCTACGGGTGTGGTGTGAAGATGACTGAACATCATCCCTGCTCTCAGCTTAGGTTGTGAGGGTGCTTGCTTTTGGTAAACATGGGGGCCTAATTGTCATCTGGGGGGCGTGGCCACTAAACTCCTTGATCTGTAGCCGTGGAGAATCAAACACTCATCTACGTTGCCCTGTAGTCATGTGTCCCCACCTTAAATGCCCATTCTTCTGGAAGGAAGGAATTTCCCTCTCAGACAGTTTGCTCCTTTGTCCCTGTTCAACCATGATCCTCCTCCTTTTCTTTTTCTTTTTTTTTTTTTTTTAAAGATTTTATTTATTTATTTATTTGACAGAGAGAGACAGCCAGCTAGAGAGGGAACACAAGCGGGGGAGTGGGAGAGGAAGAAGCAGGCTCATAGCAGAGGAGCCCGATGTGGGGCTCGATCCCAGAACGCCGGGATCACGCCCTGAGCCGAAGGCAGACGCTTAATGACTGTGCCACCCAGGCGCCCCCCCTTCTCCTTTTCTATCCTGTGAATGAATACTGACCTGGCGAACCAGCAATGGACATGACCCCAACTGAAGACTGAGCTAAGGCCCGAACTTCCATGAGCACGGCGCCCTGTAATATTGGTGTTCTGATCTCCTTTTTAGTTGTGGCCTTGGGAAAACTTAAGAGATAAATGATGTGTGATCTTGGTAATAACTTGGAAGATTTTTATTATTTACTTGCATCAAAAGGCCATGGAAGAATAAAGCATTTAAGCCTGTTTTAAGAGCACTCATTTTTAGTAAAGAATTATGTAGCATGATCTCTCTCTCTCTCCCCTCCCCAACACACACTTCCTCCCAGCATGTCATTACATAACCACACTTATCATGTGGAGTGAGGACTGGGGAAAGGAGCATGGAGATAACATTACCTTGAAAGACTTAAATAAACTTGCTTACCACTGTGACCTTCACCCTGTCTTACTTCTCAGCTCCTAACATCTTATGATTTTCGGCATCACCCCATAAGCTTTGGTATGTGGGTCCCTCCCAGAGCTAACGTTAATAAGCAGACATAAAAGTACTCACAGTTATGTAGATTTTTTTAAGTAAATTTTTTTATTCTGAACTAATTATACACATACAGAGAAGTGGCAAAATTAGTACAGGGTTCCCATATACCCCTTCACTCAGCCTCCTCTCATGTTAAAAGTTTACATTTTAAATTTTATTTGTTTATTTATCAGAGAGAGAGAGAGAAAGCACAAGTAGGGGAAGGGGCAGGCAGAGGGAGAAGGAGAAGCAGGCTCCCTGCTGAGCAAGGAGCCTGATGTGGAACTTGATCCCAGGACCCTGGGATCATGACCTGAGCCAAAGGCAGACCTTTAACCGACAGAGCCACCCAAGCATCCCTGTTCAGAGCTTACATAACCACAGTAACAATGATCAAAATGACGAAATTTACATTGGTGAGAGACTTTTTACCAAACTAAAGACCTTATTCTAATTTCTTTTTTTCATCAGTCTTAAATAATACTCAGTGCTCGTTATATCACGTGCTCACCTTAACACAATCACGTAGATCTTAAATATGAACACATTCTAAGACAAAAGGAGTGGAGTTTATCCCAGAATGAACGTTTAATAGATAGGAAATACAGGCTGGATGGCTAGAACACTGCTTTGCACTCCTGCGTCTATGACCTTCACCCCCGCGCTTACACGGCAGGGCCTCACCGCCTCCTCCTCCAGCCTTGACTGAAATCATCGAAACTACATATGAGGCTTTTTTTCTTCCCACCCCTTTTCTCCTCTGTTCTATTACTTTTTCATAGTTAATGTCTATGTGGAACTAACTCACTGCACTGTTTTTCAATTCGTACTCCCCAAAGCCTCCTCTGGAGTCATAAAACCATGAATAAGAGGAATTAGCAAACAGAAAGCCTATGATTTTAGAGTATCTGGGGTAAATGGGAATATAATTAGGCTGGTGCTGGTTTACAATTAGGAGAGGGATTATATCTGCCTTTACTCACTATCTCTGAAGGTAACCTGGAGAAATATGACTAATTTGGGGGAGAATTATCACGTTCGCCCAGAGCTCTAGGTCAGGCTCTCTCTCCCCGAGCTGTGGTAACCCTACAGGCCCCCTCTCACAGAGAAAGCACCAGCTAGCACTCCTGCTGCTTTATAAATGCTCTCTCCAACCTGAAGGGATTGCGCTCACAGCACAGTGCAATTTTCATTTAGAAATGGGCTTCCAATGGTGTTGACACACCTCATTAGCTAAGCCCTACCTCTTAAGTCAGGGACTTTTGTACAGGTGTTAAGTACAGGAGGAAGGAAAAATAACAAGGAAAGGGAGAAAAGCATCATTCTTCACCTAAATAAATAAGGGAGGACATTCTCTATTCCAAGTCCCTTGTAACATGTAATTCTAAACTTTATTATTGTTGTTGCTATTGTTTTCTTCCATTTCACTTTTCTTCACCCCCGGGCAGGAAGTCACATTAGCTGTGGACGAGGATGGTGAGGTTAGATCTGGGTTGAGCTGTTGAGAATTATAGAAAGATGGCTCAATATTGCTTTTCTCTCTATGGCTTCCACCGCTGTGCATTCTCTTCATTGTCAGGTGTGCCATTTGGAAGCACTCAGTTGAATTTATTTAAATGTTTTATTTTATCAGCCTCTGCTGAGGGCATATTTGGCACTTTATTTTACTTATTGGCTTATTCAATGAGTTGTTTCTCAGTTGTCTAAGGGAATATGTGTCCTGATAACTACAGCAGGTGTTTAAACGTTTGGCAGGGCTTGTCACTTGGAAGAGAACCAACCCAGCTCGGGCCACGTCCTGGGGTAGTAAATTTCAGCTCCACTGTAGGTTTCTCTTGCTCGTCGGTGATTTACATGTCAGGAAGAGCGTCTAGGAGGTTCCATTGAGTTAGATGACTCTGCCGTCCTCAGAAATATTTAATGAACCAATTCTCATGATAAGACCAGGCTAGAGACAATTGCTCATTCCTTTTGCTCTTTTTCTTCCTGTTTCTTTCTAAGCGCTGTCCTGAGAAAGAGAATTGCATCATAAACCTGCGGCATGTAATTAATATGTGATACTTGCCTTTTTCTGGACGCTTTTGTATGTTTCATGATTAGTTTTTGCTAACAGCAGAAATAGGAGGGAGAATGTCAAGAGAGAGAAGCTACTGCAAAGGCTTTTTGTAACAAACCATATCATCAGACATTACCAGAAAAAACACAGCTGCAGAACGGTGGCGACATGCAGGGCTGAAAAGCACCAATGGCCACCACAGATAACAACGTACATTTAATTTCCTTTAAGTTCGTTATTTACAGGTTATGGTTCTGCAAAGCATATTCTGGAATGCTCTTTGGGTAAACTGATAGTTTTTAGAGCCAGAATGTTCTTCTTCATAAACTTGGTACCCTCTTTTCCAGGTTTCACGGAATTATTTTTGTTTTAACTCTGATTCTATGTCCCTTTCATTTGATGTATTTTTAAACTGTAATCTTGCCTCATTCTAATTATTGGCTGTCCCGAACGATTTTTCCAGAGATGTCAAAGAATGATTCTAGTTTTGAAATGCACCACTCCTAAACAATCAGCAAGTAGACCACCGCCTGAAACACATACCCTATTATGTTCAAAAACATTTCCTACAGTTCAGGAACCATGTTGAAATCTTTCCTTGCTCATTTAAAACCTGGAGATATCACAATAATTCTAGTCAATCTCAAATTATGCTCTGGAAAAATTGCCCTAGTGCAGTGTTCCCAAAGCTCCAATAACCATAGCAGTCAACTTCTTGAAAATACAGATTCTTGCCTGGAATTAGACTAGTATGGACTCTGAGAAACAAACTGAGGGCTTCAGAGGGGAGGGAGGTGGGGGAATGGATAGGATGGTGATGGGTAGTAAGGAGGGCACGTATTGCATGGTGCACTGGGTGTTATACGCAACTAATGAATCATCGAACTTTACATCAGAAACCAGAGATTTACTGTATGGTGACTAACATAATATAATAAAAAAAATTAAAATTAAAAAAATTAAAAAAATTAAAAAAAATAAAAAGAAATGAGATTTTGGAAAACTAAAAAAAAAAAAAAAAAAAAAAAAAAAAAAAAAAAAAAAAAAAGACTAGTTTGGATCAGAATCTCCAGGGGGTATGGAGTTGAACCAGACCAAAGAAGGTCAGAACCAAGAGTTCCATAGACACACCCAAGCTTCTAGAACATGACTGTAACCAGATGATTGGTCTAGACTTGGAAGCACAAGGATGTGAATATAGAAAGAGAATTTGAAATTGGGAGATGATTCCAAGGAGAAAGAGCAGCTGGCCTATGAAGCAGGATGGGACTGCATCTCATGTGTCTCCCCAAGCAGAGACAGAGACAGAGCAGGTAGTTACTCTGGGGCCTGTCTCTATAGGGACATCTGGCAGAGAGCCAAAGAAACGGCTATTCAGACATTCAACAGTAGATGTCAAGAGCCTCCGTGCAGGGATGGGGCACAAGCTAGGTGAAAGACCAGGTGATAAAGGTGGCTCAGGGACAGGAACCCAGCCCTGCAGAAATTCGGTTGCACTCATCACAGTGTCATGAAAGCAAACAACCTGATTTAACATGAAGATAAAACATCCTAGGTATGAACTCTGAAATTCCTTCTGCCTAATGCCTGGGCTGGTGTCCTCTATGGGCTAAGTCTTAGCCTATATGTGAGGGCTGAGTGTGCATTTTCCCAAGCGATACTCTGCTCTATGTGGCGAGAGCCAAGCACATCATTGCAAAACCCAGGGAGGTACTGGGGAAGGAGTGGGTGAGAGACCAGGGCAACGATTTGAGGAAAGACAGGCTTGGGAAACAGGAGAAGTCAGCAGGCCTGGAAACTGTCCTTTGGTGACACGTCAGCCTTTTTCTTCCCACACTCACCAGCTCTCTGTGCTTCACACCCCTTTTGCTTTTATCTGTTGATATTTGCTTCCCAAATAATGTACTTGTGTGGAAGCATATCTCCATTGCCCTGGGGAAGTATTATATACATTTATTAAGTGGAAACAGAACTATATATAATGAGCCCCCCCTTTTTTAAAATGGAAAACACAACTCTTAAGGTAGTGAGAGCAGTGAAGCCTGCATCCCTGTCACTGAATTACTGTTGGAAGGAAGAATCCAGCAGCTGGCACCTCCGCAGGGCTGGGAGAACCACTGGAGCCCAAACTGAGAAAACTTCATGTTTTATAACCCACAGCAGTATTGATTATTCTCTGCTGCCTTCTGTGGGAACCAGAAATAATTGCAGCAAGAAGGCTGGCCAGGGGCTGTGGAGAAAGAGGTTTCCAAGTAGTTGAAGAAGCTCCAGGGAAGGGAGTAGCTATCGACGGGGACCTTCAGGTCCCAGGCTGCCTCTTGCAACCCGCCTCTTCCTCCACTTACCTCTGGCCAGTGTTGATGAGGAGTAATCGGGAACATTCCTTCATTCCGTTATCAAGCAAACTCCGAAGGGAAGTCTTACCAGACCGCCTCCTGGTTGCTCTCATTTCTAAATTTTGAGCTGGTGACTAGAGTTACTACGGAGGTGGGGACCTGGTACCCCATGACTTAAATAACGCTTATTTATTTATATCTTTGAATAAGTTTTTTTTTAAGGCACTTATTGTTCTAAGAACTGTCAGGGTGAAGCTGAAGGGGGTGAGTTTGGGCTGGAAAGACAGTGTCTGTTTCTTGAGTTCAAATTAAATCCTTGACATTATAAAACATTACAGATACATTACCATTGTCGATTGTGTACCGTTCATATGTTTTTGCTATTGCATTATTCAGAATTAAGTTAAAAATTCTTTTTATTGTGTCTTAATGTTTCTAGGATGTGGACAGATCAATATTTCTAGTCTGTGCACACACTGTACCTAAGGGCTGTGAGTCATATTTGCTTTGAAAGAAATAGCACTTAAGGACTGTCAGTCAAGTCAGTTGTAAGAAACATAGAACTCTTTAAGAATTACTCTGCCTCCTCCACACATCTAAATATAGCTAACCAGTTGGAGTGTCTAAGAAAGATAGCTAAGCTGTATTTAAAAATTGGTGCAATTGCAATTAATCAATGCAAATAAAAAACGCAAGGTCTTTTGACCTATATATATCAACTATAGAATCTTTATTAAATTAGCATTTATGTAACAGTATGAGAAGGAATATTTGTGAGGAAATGACCCAGTTTACCAAAGTCATTTTTATGTCAATATCATAGCCTTTTGTTTTAACAGGTCCCTATGCCCTGGCTGGGAAAACCCTGGGCAGTGTGTTCACACACTGGGAGGGGATTTTTAGTCTCTATTTGGCCACTGCTTAACTGCATGACTTTTAAAAACAACTGCCTTCATTTCTTCCTTTCCAAGGTCTGATTCTCCTTTCAGACTACAGGTTGAGGACAGCTATTGAGAATTAACTGTATGTTTTCAGATTTACTTGCTGTGTCCCTGTGAGAAGTTGGCATTAATATCATACAGCTTGAAATAGAAGAAATCCTCCTTTAGCGCTAAAACAGGCTTGCCTAATTCAGATCTGTTTACTGTTCCTGAGAGTAAATAAAAGCAAAATTGTCCCTTTGGTAGCTAAGAGACAAATAATGTTAACAACTATTTATCCACTGACTACTTACCTTAGGCTCGTCACTGTGTTACATGCGTGTATATTTAATCTCCCTGAGTGAGCTTCCATTTACCTACCACATCATCTATATTTGCAAAGTGACATTTGGATTCTTCTGGCATATTACTGCCACGGGTGCCAATAAAGGAACCATACTGTGCCCTGATATCCCTGATTATATTTGTATCAGGGTCTGTAGAGGTTGTATCAGCAGACGGAACAATGGACTGTACCATTAAGTTAGCACAATTCTGCAGCATTGCGTGGCAGACGCTCACACTTAATCCAAGAGGTTATTCAACCCTATCCAATATGATTACTCTATAAATATTTGCCCAAGCTCAGCACCAGCCGTTATATCACTAATCACATGCAAGTTTGTCATAGCGAAGACCCCCAGCGTCAGCAATTTGAAAAACAAAGCTAATTAGCTTTGATTTAGGAATGGGAAGACTTATTAAGTTGAAAGTGAAGAGTTCGCATAGGATAGCGGCTATTTAGAACACCTGTGAATGTGAAGGAGATTTACTATTGTTTGCATAGGATTTTGAGAAGGAATGGAAAAGTCTGCTAGGCTAAGGATATGGGCATAGGCGACAAGACCCAGTGATGGTGGCGGTGAGGGTGGGGCAAGAGAACATCCCCTTAAAAATGCTACTGCATATAAATATACATTAAAGGGGCACCTGGGTGGCCCAGTCTTTAAACGTCTGCCTTCGGCTCAGGGCATGATCCTGGCGTTATGGAATTGAGCCCCACATCAGGCTCCTCTGCTATGAGCCTGCTTCCTCCTCTCCCACTCCCCCTGCTTGTGTTACCTCTCTAGCTGGCTGTCTCTCTCTCTGTCAAATAAATAAATAAAATATTTTTTTTAAAAATAAATACACATTAAAGAAACTGTACTTTCTATGCAACCAGCTGTAGGACAAGTCCCTGGCTTCCCCTTCCAAACAGATCACTGCTCCTAAACTCCTCCAATAGGAGAATTCTGGTACCAACAGCAGTGCTAACCCATAGGTTTGATTTGTGGGGAAGGTAGCAAAGGAAACCCTTACCCCTGCATCCCTCAGCTACCTGTCTCTTGTGGTACTGAGGTTATTATTATTATTATTATTATTATTACTACTACAGTATTTGCATCCTTTAAAAATATTTTGAATTGCAAAAATTTTCCTTAGCAATGCATATCTTTATTAGCACCAAATAACACAATATTACTTATTCCGGTTTCTGAAAGGCACTATCGGTCAATGGAAAGACCTCTATCCTGAGACATGAAAGGAAGAGAACTAACATTAATTAAACCCTTACATTGGGTCAACCACTGTGCTACCCTCTTTAATACACTTTCATTTCATTCAATACTCATAACAAATTTTATTTGGCAGGGCCCATAATATCCCCTTTAAGGATGAGGACACTGAGACTGCGTAGGTTTAAATGACTTAGCTATGGTCGTCTCACACTGTCTCCCATTGAAAACCAGATTCTTCTACTCACAGTTGAGATCTTAGGTAAGTTGCTTCTTTCTTTGGGGTCACTTGCCTCCTCTGTGAAGGAAGAAGAGCAAGTGGGATCACTGGTCTTTCAGTGATTAGACTAGCCTATCAATAAAAAAAATAATTGAACATTTACCCTCTAACATATATGTATTATAAGACACACACACACACACACAAATATATGCTATTATGAACCCATTCATTAAATAGCAAGCTGATTTCTTTCTTAAATTTTACATTTAAAATACATAAAATATAAACCCTAACATATTTCTCCCTCAACTTAATGAATCAAAACTCCTGTGTATCCTACTTTGGAAACTTCTAGACTAGATGATCTCCATGAGTTCTGAAAATCTACAATTGTAGGTTGTCTGTTCGGTTTTGTAAATTACAGAAAGAACGTATTGATAAAAATCTTACTGCCTTGGCTAAATTACAATAGGGGAGTCAGAAAGAACTGGAAAAGGTCAGGAAAGTTCAGTTGTGAGCAGTAAATGATGTAACGTGGAGAAACTAGGAACTCAAATAGGGAACAAGTAAGGATCAAAGGAGGTTGTGATTAACAAAAATAATCATAATAGTGATAGCATAGTAATAGTAATAGCATACTTTCTATGTTCCAGTCCCTGCTTAATAATTTTGCATGTGTTTATTTATTTAATCATTGCATTCCTGTGAGGTAGGAACAAACTATTATTATTGCTGAAAGAGAAACAGGAAAAAATATGGAACAGAGAAGTCATGTAACTTACCAAGCAAAGGTCATATATCTAATAAGTGGCTGAACTGAAATTCAAACCTAGTCACTTGGTCTAAAGAATGAGCTACAAAAAGAAGCAGAGAGGACAAAAGGTCATAAAAAGTTGATAAGCCTTAGCGGATATTTGTTCATTGTCTTGTTAGAAGCCAAGCCTCCCTATATCCTAAAACCATTCCTAGTTTCCCAATCAACATTTGGATGAAGCTCTCTCTCATCCCCAACTCTGGAGGTAGACCCACTCAGCAGT
>NC_048233.1:15214740-15275835 GCF_002007445.2 Ailuropoda melanoleuca
AGTAAATAAAAGCAAAATTGTCCCTTTGGTAGCTAAGAGACAAATAATGTTAACAACTATTTATCCACTGACTACTTACCTTAGGCTCGTCACTGTGTTACATGCGTGTATATTTAATCTCCCTGAGTGAGCTTCCATTTACCTACCACATCATCTATATTTGCAAAGTGACATTTGGATTCTTCTGGCATATTACTGCCACGGGTGCCAATAAAGGAACCATACTGTGCCCTGATATCCCTGATTATATTTGTATCAGGGTCTGTAGAGGTTGTATCAGCAGACGGAACAATGGACTGTACCATTAAGTTAGCACAATTCTGCAGCATTGCGTGGCAGACGCTCACACTTAATCCAAGAGGTTATTCAACCCTATCCAATATGATTACTCTATAAATATTTGCCCAAGCTCAGCACCAGCCGTTATATCACTAATCACATGCAAGTTTGTCATAGCGAAGACCCCCAGCGTCAGCAATTTGAAAAACAAAGCTAATTAGCTTTGATTTAGGAATGGGAAGACTTATTAAGTTGAAAGTGAAGAGTTCGCATAGGATAGCGGCTATTTAGAACACCTGTGAATGTGAAGGAGATTTACTATTGTTTGCAAAGGATTTTGAGAAGGAATGGAAAAGTCTGCTAGGCTAAGGATATGGGCATAGGCGACAAGACCCAGTGATGGTGGCGGTGAGGGTGGGGCAAGAGAACATCCCCTTAAAAATGCTACTGCATATAAATATACATTAAAGGGGCACCTGGGTGGCCCAGTCTTTAAACGTCTGCCTTCGGCTCAGGGCATGATCCTGGCGTTATGGAATTGAGCCCCACATCAGGCTCCTCTGCTATGAGCCTGCTTCCTCCTCTCCCACTCCCCCTGCTTGTGTTACCTCTCTAGCTGGCTGTCTCTCTCTCTCTGTCAAATAAATAAATAAAATATTTTTTTAAAAAATAAATACACATTAAAGAAACTGTACTTTCTATGCAACCAGCTGTAGGACAAGTCCCTGGCTTCCCCTTCCAAACAGATCACTGCTCCTAAACTCCTCCAATAGGAGAATTCTGGTACCAACAGCAGTGCTAACCCATATGGTTTGATTTGTGGGGAAGGTAGCAAAGGAAACCCTTACCCCTGCATCCCTCAGCTACCTGTCTCTTGTGGTACTGAGGTTATTATTATTATTATTATTATTATTACTACTACAGTATTTGCATCCTTTAAAAATATTTTGAATTGCAAAAATTTTCCTTAGCAATGCATATCTTTATTAGCACCAAATAACACAATATTACTTATTCCGGTTTCTGAAAGGCACTATCGGTCAATGGAAAGACCTCTATCCTGAGACATGAAAGGAAGAGAACTAACATTAATTAAACCCTTACATTGGGTCAACCACTGTGCTACCCTCTTTAATACACTTTCATTTCATTCAATACTCATAACAAATTTTATTTGGCAGGGCCCATAATATCCCCTTTAAGGATGAGGACACTGAGACTGCGTAGGTTTAAATGACTTAGCTATGGTCGTCTCACACTGTCTCCCATTGAAAACCAGATTCTTCTACTCACAGTTGAGATCTTAGGTAAGTTGCTTCTTTCTTTGGGGTCACTTGCCTCCTCTGTGAAGGAAGAAGAGCAAGTGGGATCACTGGTCTTTCAGTGATTAGACTAGCCTATCAATAAAAAAAATAATTGAACATTTACCCTCTAACATATATGTATTATAAGACACACACACACACACACAAATATATGCTATTATGAACCCATTCATTAAATAGCAAGCTGATTTCTTTCTTAAATTTTACATTTAAAATACATAAAATATAAACCCTAACATATTTCTCCCTCAACTTAATGAATCAAAACTCCTGTGTATCCTACTTTGGAAACTTCTAGACTAGATGATCTCCATGAGTTCTGAAAATCTACAATTGTAGGTTGTCTGTTCGGTTTTGTAAATTACAGAAAGAACGTATTGATAAAAATCTTACTGCCTTGGCTAAATTACAATAGGGGAGTCAGAAAGAACTGGAAAAGGTCAGGAAAGTTCAGTTGTGAGCAGTAAATGATGTAACGTGGAGAAACTAGGAACTCAAATAGGGAACAAGTAAGGATCAAAGGAGGTTGTGATTAACAAAAATAATCATAATAGTGATAGCATAGTAATAGTAATAGCATACTTTCTATGTTCCAGTCCCTGCTTAATAATTTTGCATGTGTTTATTTATTTAATCATTGCATTCCTGTGAGGTAGGAACAAACTATTATTATTGCTGAAAGAGAAACAGGAAAAAATATGGAACAGAGAAGTCATGTAACTTACCAAGCAAAGGTCATATATCTAATAAGTGGCTGAACTGAAATTCAAACCTAGTCACTTGGTCTAAAGAATGAGCTACAAAAAGAAGCAGAGAGGACAAAAGGTCATAAAAAGTTGATAAGCCTTAGCGGATATTTGTTCATTGTCTTGTTAGAAGCCAAGCCTCCCTATATCCTAAAACCATTCCTAGTTTCCCAATCAACATTTGGATGAAGCTCTCTCTCATCCCCAACTCTGGAGGTAGACCCACTCAGCAGTTGTATTAGTTCTCCAGGGTTCTCCAGAGAAACAGAAATAGTAGGACGGATAGATAGATAGATAGATAGATAGAATAAAAGATAAGTAGATTTATTATAAAGAATTGGCTTGTGTGAGGATGGAGGCTGGGAAGTCAAGGTCTTCAGGGTGGGCTGGCAGCTTGGAGACTAAGGAGAGCTGATGGTGCAGATGAAGACCATGGGCAGTCTGCTGGAGGATTCCTTCTTGCTCTCAGATGCTGGCCTTTTAATTCTATTCAGGTTACCAACTGATTGGATGAGGCCCTCCCATATTATGTAGGACCATCTGCTTATTCAAGGTTCACAAATTTAAATATTAATCTCATCCAACAATGCCTTACACGTTGACACGTAAAATTCACCACCACAGCAGTGTAAGTTATTCAGTGTATTTTATCTGTCTTATTTCAGGGATGGATGCGTGACCCAATTAACACCAATTAGGGTCAGGAAAACTTACCTCTATGACTTGAAACATTTCTGGAAACAGGACTACCTTGTAAACATGAGGGGAGAGGTTGCCTGGAATGCAGCCAACACCAAGCAAGCAAAGCTGGATAATGGAGAGAGATTCCAAATTCATTTTATAAAATTGAGCTAAGCCCTTAAAGAAACTAGGTGTACCTGTGGACTAACCAATTATGTGAGTTAATAAATCCCTTTTAATTGAATTTGCATTGGATATTCTGATACTTGGAATGTAAAAATTCTAACAAATGTATAGAGAGAGCTTAGGCAGGGTAGGGGGCCACACTTCTTGACATCAACCTCAAGTCATAGGCAGCTACCACGGTGTTTCATAAAAGGACAGGGACAGCTGACTCTTAGATCCAGAATAGCATTGCAGACATTTTCATATATTTCTAGGTGCAGAGAAAAGCCTGGATGACCTTTACTGCCGGATGAACTCTTGCCTACTTCAGGGTTTCACCTAAGGTTCACTTAAGGACTAATAAATAAAGGGAAGGATATGATCATACACGAATTGGATCAAAGGCAGAAATCTGGAAGGATCTGTGACTAAAATTATCCTAATGTACTCTATAAAATAATTCATCTTAAACTCCAGTGAGAAAAAGTCTTGTAAGAATCCCCTCTACAAACATTTTACTTTTTTAAAAAATCCAGGTCAACCTCTATGTATTTCTTGAATTTTTTTTCTATTTTTATTGAGAAGTAATTAACATACATCACTGTATAAGTTTAAAGTATACAACATGATGGTTTGATTTACATATATCGGGAAAGAATTACCATGATAGGTTCAGACAACGCCCATCTTCTCATTACAGATACAACAAAAAGAAAAAGAGAGAAAAAGAAAGGGAAACAAATTTTCTCCTCGTGACAAGAACTCATAGGATTTATGCTCTTAACTTTTCTGTGTATCATACAGCAGAGTTAGCAACAGTCATCATGCTGTACACGACATCCCTAGTCCTTATCTGTCTTTTGATCACCTTCCTCCAGTTTTCCCTCCCTCCACCCTCTGCATCTGGTAACCACAAGTCTGATCTATTTTTCTATCAAGTTTGGTGTTTGTTCGTTTGTTTGTTATTAGATTTCACATATAAGTGAGATCATACAGTATTTGTTTTCGAGTGAGTGTTTGCATTTCCTTTGGATATATTCCCAGAAGTGGAATTGCTGGATCATAGGTAGTTTCATTTTTATTTTTTGAAGATCCTCCATCCCGTTTTAGTGGCTGCACCAATTTGCATTCCCACCAACAGTGTACAAGAGTTCCCTTTGCTCCACATCCATACCAACATTTGTTATCTCTTGTTTTTTTGAAGATGGCTGATGGCCATTCTAACAGGCGTGAGATGATATCTCATTTGTATTTCCCTGATGACAAGTGATGTTAAGTATCTTTTCAAGTACCTGCTGGCCTTTCATATATCGTCTTTGGAGAAATGCCTATTCAGTTCCTTTGCCCATTTTTAAATTGGGTTCTCTATTATTATTTTTGTTATTGAGTCATATGAGTTGTTTATGTATTTCTTTCTTTAATCTCTTATCAGATACATATTTTGCAAATATTTTTTCCCATTCTGTATGTTGTCTTTTCACTTTGTTGATGATTTCTTTTGCTGTGCAAAGCTTTTTAGTTTGATGTAATCCCACTTATTTATTTTTTATTGTGTTACTTATGCTTTCAGTATCATATCCAAAAAACCATTACCAGGACCCGTGGTAAGGAGTTTATTACCATATTTTCTCCTCAGAGTTTCATGGTTTCAGGTCTTGCCTTAAGTCTTTAATCCATTTTGAGTTAATTTTTTTGAGTAGTGTAAGATATGGGTCCAGTTTCATTTTTGGACATGTGAATATTCAAATATCCCAATATCATATATTTGAAAGACACTCTTTTCTCCATGGAGTATTCTTGGCTTCCTTGTCGAATATTAGCTTACCAGATATGCTTAGGTTTATTTCTAGGCTCTTGGTTCTATTTCATTGGTCATTTGTCTGTTCTTATGCCAGTACCACACTGTTTTGATGAATGTAGCTTTACAGTATAGCTTGAATCAGAAATTGTGAAGCCTCCCGCCTTGTTCTTCTTTCTCAGGATTTCTGTTGGAGTCTTTCGTGGTTCCAGATAAATTTTAGGAGAGTTTTTCTCTACTTCTGTAAAAAAAAAATGCCTTTGGAGTCTTGATAGGGATTGCATTGAATCTATAGATGTTTTTGGTAGTACTGACATTTTAAAAATATTAATTTTTCCAATCCATGAACATAGGATACCTTTTCATTTGTTTGTATCTTCTTTAATTACTTTCATCAATGTCTTATAGTTTTCAGCATGGAGATATTTTTCACCTTCTTAGTTAAATTTATTCCTAAGTATTTTAATTTTTTTGATGCTATTGCAGATAGTATTGATTTTTTTATTTCTTTCTTGGAAAATTTGTTGTTAGTGTAGAGAAATACTACTGATTTTTATATGTTAAGATGTTAATTTTGTATACTAAAAGTTTATTGAATTCATTAATTAGATCTAACTGTTTTTGGTTGAATCTTTAGGATTTTCTTTATATAAAATCATGTAATATGCAAATAGAAACAAATTTACTTCTTTCCTAATTCTGTTAACTTTTGTTTCTTTTTCCTGCCTGACTGCTTTAGGACTTCTGGTACTATGTTGAGTGAGAGTGATGCAACACCTCCATGTTTTTCCTGATCTTAGAGAAAAGCTTAGTCATTTGTTGTCTTACACCATTACTTTGTAGACTTGTGTGCATGAAAGAAAAATAGAAAGATATGTATCACTTCAATAATTTTAAGAAGACCAAGACAGAATGTATGCTGGGATTTTCCCTATGGGTTGAGCAAGAAAGAGAAAGCAGAATAGTGGAAAAATCTAAATGTGTTGCTCAGCTTGGGGGTGGTAAGTTTAGAGACAAGCACATGGAGGCTGGAGTGCTTTCAATTGCAAAGTCAGGCCAAATGTGGAATAGACAGAAAAGATGTGCCTTCAGATTCAAACAAATCTTTACTCTCTGTCAAAAGAGGAGCAACATAGCAATGAGCATCTGGTCAGATAACAGGCCAGGCACTAAAGACAAGCTTGGGAAATCAGAAAATAACCATTGAGTAATAGATATTTTTGTCAGGGAAGCCTTCTCTAAAGTCTGGAATGAAAGCAGGACTCTAGACATTGGAACTAGCAGAGGGTAAGGACTCAAGAATTCAAATGAGTTATATGTGACAATCCAGAATTGAGTCAGAAAAATGTCATGCTCTAAAATAATTCCAATCAGAAATCAGGACAGTGTGATGTAAGAGCAGGAACAGATACATTGTTCCTCAACGAATTTAGAGCCCTATATTTATATATTGCATATTTAGGGGTGAGTAAAAATAGTCTAGTGGGAGTGTTAAAATAATATGAAAGTAATCAAATTATAAGATAATGTAAACATACCATAAAGGAGGTAAATACAATCTCCTACAAAAGTTCAGTAGAGAACAAAATCATGTTTAATTTGGTAAAAGCCTCAGAATTAAGGAAAAATAGAAGTTATATTAAACTATATAAATTTTAGACAAACTAAGGTGAAAAGAAGATATTGTCAGATAAAACAACGGAAGAGAAGTACAGCAACGGAAATAGATCGAACATGTGCCAATGAACCAACCTGAGAGTAAGCGATACATATAGACTCTTCCCCTAGTCTTCTGCTTTCTCTGCCTGTCCTGGAATTTCACATACAGTTGAGATATCAGTAATTTGTATACTGGCCCCATAAGCTATTAAAATATTTTGTCATTCTTAAGCCATTGCAGACATTGAAATTCTGAAGGATGGAAATTTCACAGTGTTGACAGAAAGTGTCCTGTCACTGTCTATGTGGAGCAATCTATTCTCAGATCTCATGGGAAGCAGGAAAGAATTCTCTTTATCATTATAGCGGGTTTAAACCCCATCCCTATCTCTCTTATCCCCTGTGAGTGAGAGCTGAGATGGTCACTGATCTTACAAAGAGATGGCAGGCAGATCATTGTCTGCAGCCCATCCATGCTTGAAGATCATATTGAAAGCAAAACCTTTCCACAGTGGTCGTTTATAGACTTCCATATACATGGACTGCACTATGAACAGGTGCCCAAGTAAAGACTGAGACTTCATAGTAAAGTTTCTAAAGCAAGATGCGGCAGAGTTTTGCTGGATGAAACTAGAGTAGAATACGCAGAGAATAAATTATTCTGGATCAACTTCTTGCCAGTTATTGAGTAATCGAATCCAATTATTGCCATTTCTTCCCGAGGAGGAATGGGAACTGTGGTCAGAGCCTGCTGTATGTTCATTGTGTGTTAGTGGTTTAACCAAGACGTGGCTGTGCTCAAGGGCCCTCTACATTCTCAGGCTGTTTGTTGGAGTCCAGCTCAGCACCTCTCGGGAGTTCCAGAAGGAAAATCAACTCCCTAGGACTTTAGAGAGAGTGGGAGAATTTCCTTAGAGTGTATGGGAAAGGGAAGAGGAGGAAGGTTGCATTACGTACTGTGTCTGAAATCCTGATGACAATCCTTGCGAGCCACATCGCTCTTCCTCCGAAGTTCCTCTGCTTCTCCAGCCATCTCAGCTCTTTCTCAGCCCTTTGCCCTATGGCTCCTGCTGACCTATTGGCTCTGGTTTGTAAAGTTTCTGCTCTAGTAACCCTCTCCACTTTTTATCTCTCTTCTATCTCATACAGAGTAACTTAAACGCTCTCTTTCTAGTTGCCAACTACTTTTGAGGGTGTCAAGAAATTGTAACCTAAAAATTTCCCTAATACAAGTTTCATAATTTTACATATGTATACTAGATTTATTGTTTATTTTCAAAATGCCTGCTTAACAATTTCCCACAAATCCTTTATACTCTTTTCAAAGAGGGAAGTTCAAGTTCTACATAAGTACTTTGTTGGGTACTATTATAGCTGGGTGCAGGTCAACTTACCAAGTATTACATCAAGATTTTCACCCCAGAAGTTGACCAAATGAGGTAAGAAGACCCAGTCCATTTCCCAACATTTTGCTTTCACTGCCATATGATGCATCCTGCAGCTGCGATCGGAAAGGTAGACCAGTGGAGATCATTGTTTCTTGAATCCTATCTTGAATTTCTAGGAGAGGAGTGGCATACCAGAGCTGTGCTCCAGAAAGTCCAGACATGCGGAGCTGGATAGGGTATACTGGTGGGGAGAGAGACTAAAATTGGAGAATCCCCTTTAAAAATTGTAGTAACGTCTCTGTGGTCATTTGAAAGGTACCCTCTGAAGAGAACCTGAGATCATTTTCCAAATTCTACGATAGCCTGGAGGAAGTATTTCCTTCGTTCTGGACAATTTGTTATTTCTTATTTGTTTTTCCACCTAGAAAGGGACTACTTTGTAAAGTAGATCCGAGGAGTCTGACCAATCGAAAGGCAGAACTTTCTCTTTTTACTTAATAAATCAGAATTCTGATTTATAAAGCGGCAGTAATAAATCTGTTAGTATGAATTTATTTTGGAGAACTTGAACACTGGCCTGGGTCAATAAAAAAGAAGTATTTAAAGACAGAGGTATCTGAGAGACATCTTTGTCATGCTTCCCATCCTTCCCTCTATTTTTCATGGTCATAGGACATTTAAAGGTCATTTAATCTCTGTTCTTAAGTTTTTAAACCTA
Organism: Ailuropoda melanoleuca; assembly: GCF_002007445.2. Classification (NCBI taxonomy): domain Eukaryota; kingdom Metazoa; phylum Chordata; class Mammalia; order Carnivora; family Ursidae; genus Ailuropoda; species Ailuropoda melanoleuca. Next base: position 15,223,500 of record NC_048233.1, read on the forward strand.
TGCAAAGAAGGTAATGCCTGTCCTAAAGTGTTGTTTTAAGAATCGAACTATCAGTGGAAGATAAGACCCTTGGAAAAAAAGTGTTGTAAAAATGTAAAGGGTAAAATGTCAACTTTGAAACAGAAATTGTTTGGCCTGTGTTCCTGATGGGCCATGCCTGGCTGAGCTGAAAGGGTAAAATACATTTAATTTATAGAAAATGTATGTCCCTGTCTATTAATGCTTGCTGTAACATGTTCCATTCTTAGGCTTTTTAAAATGTGAAGAAACATTTGTATTAGATTTACATTATTTCTAGGATAAAAGTTTTAGTTGGTACAAATTGGTTAAGCCCATAAAAATTTCCTGGAATAATTGGACAGATGTCCAACAATGATGAGCCAGATCAGATGTTTTAAGCTGCTTAACTGACTGTATACAGTCCTTCTTAGCACTTAATAACCTCCATGCCTGAGCCTCCCATTTCCAGCCCTCATGCCAAACCTCAGCCTTGCTTAAAAATCTGTATTGTTGGGGCGCCTGGGTGGCTCAGTCAGTTAAGCATCTGCCTTCGGCCCAGGTCATGATCCCAGGGTCCTGGGATCGAGCCCCACATCAGGCTCCCTGCTCCATGGGGAGTCTGCTTCTTCCTCTCCCACTCCCCCTGCTTGTGCTCTCTCTCTCTCTCTCTCTCCCCCCGTCTCTGACAAAGAGATAAATAAAATCTTCAAAAAAAATTGTATTGTTGCTATTACTGATATATCTGTTCTAGAAAGAAACAGGCTTTCGTTTCCAGGACTGTCAAATCAGGANGCTCCCATTTCCAGCCCTCATGCCAAACCTCAGCCTTGCTTAAAAATCTGTATTGTTGGGGCACCTGGGTGGCTCAGTCAGTTAAGCATCTGCCTTTGGCTCAGGTCATGATCCCAGGGTCCTGGGATCGAGCCCCACATCAGGCTCCCTGCTCCATGGGGAGTCTGCTTCTCCCTCTCCCACTCCCCCTGCTTGTGATCTCTCTCTCTCTCTCTCTCCCCGTCTCTGACAAATAGATAAATAAAATCTTTAAAAAAAAATTATATTGTTGCTATTACTGATATATCTGTTCTAGAAAGAAACAGGCTTTCGTTTCCAGGACTGTCAAATCAGGAGCTTTCACGAGAATACAAAGATCCACTCTATTATTGCACATCATAGAACTCAAGGCTGTAGCTTGAAAATAGAAGTCTTTGGTGGAGGCATTCGCTTGTTTGACAGTTCTGTTCTAAATTTTGAAACTACTGGTACTGTAAAGTGCCTGTCTGACAATGGTGTACCAGAGCTTAGTCATGCAAAATAATTATTGTTCACGGTTCCTTAGCTGAAGTCAATAGCTCTGTGCAAAACACCACATAATGCAGAGATCTAAAGTTACTAAATCAAAACTGAGAAAAAGAAGAATTTTAAACATGTTTGGCAGAAAAGAAGTAGGTACTACAAGATTCGCCAAGTGATTTCTCTCAGCACACGGTAGGCTCTCGTGTTTCTAAAAGAGGCTCCGTGATAGAAGTGATGGTGACTCCTATTCGTACATTCTGGCAATTGTGGTCAGTAAGCTTATATGATGTGAAAGAAGCAAAAGCAATTATGGGAATATTAGCAAATGGTGCATAGTGCTTATTTTCTAAACTTGAAATAATATTTTCAGGTTCGCTTCGGTGAATTCAGTGTTTTAAAGCCTCCAATATCTCATCTACACTGAAGGGATTGATTCAAAGAACCTAAATTATATAACTAAATTGGAATGACAGAGTGGAATGGAATCTCATGGAATACCATGTGAGAGTGTAGTGGTCTCTGCTGGAAAAGTCAACATTAATCCTACAAATGGAGAATTACGTCTCCATGTTGCCTGAAACATTTGCCAGAGCATCTTGGCAAGATTAGGTGTTGCTCTTCGACTGCTTCAGTGAAAGGGATGATGTCCTTCTAACGCTTGGCAGACAATTGTACTTAAGAATATCCCTCTTCTGGGAAAAGCAAATAATACCTACTGTTTCTGTGGAAGAGGGAGAAACAGAAACTAAGAGTTCATGGTCGTCTCTGAAATATGTTTACATTTTCCTTCAGTACTTTCTACCCAATATTAAGATGGAATTGATAGAGGTGACCATGTAATTATTTTAGGCTTAGCTCATTACGCCCTTCTGTGGAGTTCATAAAATTTTAAAAAATGCCTTTGTTATTGAGGTACGATTTGTACATAGTAAAGTACACAGATTTTAAGTGTATAGTTCACTGAGTTTTGATAAATGTGTACTCTCACATAAATGATATTCTGAACATTTCTATTACTCCAGAAAGTTTTCTTATACTCCTTTTCAGCCAATTGGCACCCCATCCCACCACAACCACCCACTTTTCTCATTTCTGTGATCATAGATTAGTTTCATTTGTCTTTGGACTTTATATAAATGAAACGTGTCTTGTTTCTTTTACTTGACATAGCATTGAAATTCAGCTATGTTACTATGCGTTAGTACTTTCTTACTATTTTTTGAGGCCTAGTTAGTATTTCTATATGAATGTTACTACAGTTTGTTTTCTCTGCTTCTGCTGATGGATATTTAGGTTTTCTCAGGCCTGGGCAATTACAAATGAAGCTGCAAAAAAATTCTTAAACAATTCTTTTTTGGGTCTATATGTCCTCATTTCTCTTGAGTGATACCTCAGGGTGGAATTGTTAAATGATAGCCTATGTTTATCTTTTTCAGAAACTACAAGCCAGTTTTCCTAGTGTGGGTGTTCTATTTTATACTCTCACAATCAATGTTTAAAAATCCCACTTGCTTCACACCCTCATCAATATTTGATTTTGTCTGTCTTTTTAATTCTTGCCATTCTAATGTTTGGGAAAAAGTATTTCATTGTGGTTTTGATTTGCATATCTCTTAATATTAATGACATTGAGCACGTTTACATCTGCTTCTTAGTCACATAACTTCTTTTGTGAAGGTCTATTCAAGTCTTTTGCATATTTTTTCTATTTTTAATTGTATATTTTTGTCTCTTAATTAGTGTTATAGGTGTTCTTTGTATATTTTGCATACAAGTTCTTTGTCAGATAAATCTATTGAGAATATTTTCCTTCAGTCTGTGCTTGCCTACTCATTTTCTTAATGATTTTTTTTGACTAGAAGATTTCAGTTTTGATGAAGTCCACTTAATATTTTTTTTCCTCTTATAGATAATGCTTTTTGTGCCTTGTCTAAGAAATCTTTGCCTACCCCAAAGGTGTTTTCCTGTTTTCTTCCAGAAATTTGAGTGTTAGTCTTTAGGTCTATGATCCATGCTGGATTAATTTTCATGTATGGTGTGCACAAGTACATTTTTCCCCCCATATGGCTATCCAGTCGTTCCAGCGCCATTTGTTGAAAACTTTCCTTTATCCGTTGAATTGCTTTGGTGCCTTGTTGGGCATCAATTGACCAACTAAGTGTGATTCTGTTTCTGGACTCTGTTCTGTTCTTTTGATCTACTTGTCTATCCTATAGCTTTACCATATTCTCTTGACTTGTTTCATGAGTTTCATTATTTTTTAGTCCTGTTCCTCTCCTTGTGGCTCCTTTTATGTCCCGTAGGTATTAGGCTCAGAGCTTGTTTTAGAGGTTGGTAAAACCTCCAAATTGCTCTGGATCTCAGAGAGCATATATATAAAATAGGAAAAAATAAGAACTCTGTTATAGGATGGTTGGGAGAGATAAATAATCTAGTATCCTTTTAAAAAGCATATTATAATTCTAAAATAAAATTTGTATGCTCAGGGGCGCCTGGGTGGCTCAGTGGGTTAAGCGTCTGCCTTCGGCTCAGGTCTTGATCCCAGGGTCCTGAGATTGAGTCCCGCACTTGGCTCCCTGCTCAGTGGGGAGTCTGCTTCTCCCACTCCCCCTGCTTGTGCTGGTGCTCTCTCTCTCTGTCAAATAAATAAAAACTTTAAAAACATTTGTATGCTTAGAATGTTGCTTATTTTTATTTCACTTCTTGATTCCCTTAATCTTAAAAGTTCTCATGCATGTTGGCGCAAATCTTCAAGAAGGATATGCGCCCTTAGTTTCAGGTGACAGGGGCACTTTTTCTGTGGATTTAGAAAAAAACAAAGATCTGAGATAATTACGAGAAATGATGGGCACCTGATCCCCTCCCACTTACAGTAAGCCTTGTCTTGTGGTAATGGCAATCCTTTCTGATATTTCTCCTTTTTGGGCTTTTTAAAAGGCAAGAATTGCTAGGCTGCAAATGCTTTATTCTTCTAGACCTTTCTGATCTGATCCCCCTTTTCTTTGTTGGGACAGCTACTCTGCTGAATGACCTTTGCTCTTCCACCCCAAATCACTGACCTTTTAAACTGTTTTAATATTTACTAGGGAATTACTTGTCCTAAAGCTTGGGTCAAGCTTTTCTGAAAGATTTTATTATAGACTTAAAATGATGGTGAGGAGAAGGGTTCAAAGTCTGAAACCGTCCCTTTACCCAAAATAAAAGCAGCTGGATAAAAACTCTGTACTCATCTAAGAGCTTGTTACAAAGATAAGTAGAAAGGGTAAATTCTTTACTGCCTGAGTTCCTACCCCAATCAGCATTCTCATTTCTCAATTGAAATACTTTCTTCCTCAGGTTTGGTGGCCTTCATACTTTTTTGGGCCTTTGTGTTTACTAGATTATAAACTCCTCAAACAAAATTACTCGACGTTATTTATCTTAGTTTCAGATTTTAGCATGAGGCCAAGTGCCTTGTATTCACTTCATAAATGTCTTTTGAATTAAATTTATTACTGTTAAGTGCTGATGTTGTACTAAAGACAGTGTCACATGTATAACAGACAGGCAATAATTGTTCACGGTTTATTGCTAGCAGGAACTCAGGATTTATTCACTGATTAGTTAAGTTTGAATACATCTTACAGTTAGAGAACAGATAAGTCAGGTTCCCCCTTCTTTTCAAAAACATGTTAGAACTGCTCAACTGGAATTCTGTAGATCAAATTATTTAATAATAGCTTTCTGTACCTTTTTGTGTAATGTTATGGTTTGGGCTGTGTCACCGCATAATAAAGAATAGACTCATCTCAAAGCCTGTCCTAACCGGGATAGTGCTACGGCCGGGTTCCAGAGTACTTTACTGAGATAAGTAAATAAATACAATTTTCAAGAGATATAGACCTGAAAATGAAGCACCACTATCTTTGCTAGATTTCCCAATACTCTACGGATAGGCTTATACAGAAATTGTTCTCAGGTTTGTGGTTAATTTCTTCTTCCCAGAGCAAACTGGTAAGTCTTACTTCCTTTTTTGGTAGAACACCGACTTGTCTATCAAATCCTAGACAGCTAGTCCTGAGGGCCCCCCTTAAAACCTGAAGGAGGTAAAATGAGGACAAAAAAAAGAAAGAAAAAAAAAAGGAAGTATACCACACAGCAGGTGGTAAATGTGTGAGAAGTATTACCAGGGGAGAAATAACATAGATTGAAAACATAGATCCTTAAACAGTTTTAGATAAAACCATGGAAGCTAGATCCATAAATATTTTTGTGGGGACTAGGAAGCTTAGAAATATCCCTAATCTAGATAGCGATGTTAGAATAACCACGCCCTCCTAAAACACTTCCCTGAATGTCCCTGTAAAAACCATACTAAACTGATTGTGTAATGAACTGATCCAATATAATCTCCTCCAATTCCATTTTGGACTCTGAACATGAGGGGGCAGAGTAAGGAAGCAAGCTGTTTGGGATTACGGGTTTAGAAGACTAAAGGTGATCTTTCCTAAACGTTACACTGTGTCCCGTGCCAGCCTTTGCCATGCCCCGGGTGCAGGGAAAGTGAAGTCCAACGGAAGGTAATTTTATGAATGATTTCTTTTTTTTTAAATTAATTAATTTTTTTAAAGTTCCATGATTTATTACTTGCGTATAACACCCAGTGCACCATGCAATACGTGCCCTCCTTAATACCCATCACCAGCCTATCCCACCCCTCTCCAAGCCCTCAGTTTGTTTCCCAGAGTCCATAGTCTCTTATGGTTCTTTCCCCCTTCTGTTTACTCCCCTTTCTTCTTCCCTTTCTTCTCCTACTGATCTTCCTAATCAGGTTTCCCCCCGTAGAGATTTAAGTCTTCTATAAAGCTTTCAAAATTCAACATTAAAACCTTTTTAAAAAATTTGTTTCCAGCTCAATAAAAGTTAACCGCCTTTTCCTTGCTCTCCCAATCGCGTGCTAGAAAAGTCGGAGGAAACAGATGTCGGATACTAACCGCGAACATCCCCGCCCCACTGAATAGGGGAAACGGGAAGAAAGGCTTCCACCAGGCGCCGCAGGGGGTCAAAGAAGGGAACCAGTGGGCGGTGATTACTCTTGCACAGAAAAATCAGGCCACTTAGGGGAGGTGCTTGGCGAGGCTGGGAGCCCGGCTAGAAGCGCCCGGGAGCGAATTAACTGGAAATTAGCTAGAGTGGGCGCGGCGCCTTCATCCCGCCTTCCCCTGCGGTCAAAGTGACCGCAGTGCCCAGGCGAGTCGCCGGCTGGGACAGGTTCGCTGCTGCAGCACGACTACTCGCACTCACAGTACGTGCCTGGGACGGACGCGGAAGGAGAGGGTGCGCAGAGGGCGGTGGGCGGCAAGGGGCACAGTGGGTGCAGGGGGTGGGCTGGAGAGGTCTTTGCCGGCGTCAAACTTCTTTGCTCCCTGTAGCTGCCATGCGCTGGCTTTTCAGTCCGTCGCCTCTGAAAGGGAGTTGAGTTCCCGCACCCTTGTAGGTAAGTTTTCACCGTCAAACTTCCCCGTCAAACTCCAGCCAAGAAATTTAAGAGAGAAATCCTTTTTTGTGTACGTGGTGAGTTACTCACTTTTTATTCCCAAGCCAAGCGAGCATCCGCTTTGAATGGGCCCCCTGGAATTCTGGGGTCCCAGCGAAGTTAAATCACAACCTGTCAGTGGCGGAGTGGAATTCACCCTGACCCCAGTCTAGCTCCAGAGTCCCTGTGCGCCCAAGGCTCTGTGTGCAAATTGTAGTAATATGTGAAGTCGCTACAGTTTAGACAACTTCTGTTCAACCTAAGGGCGTGGAATCCTGCAGGGGCTCTGGACAAATTGGCCTTTGCACCCACTGAAGTTCAAGAAGGGCTCGCTCCTCGTGGTTCACTTTGCTCGGCAAGAGGAACCTCAGCAAGTTTAAAAATAATAGTAATAATATAACAACAATAACAAAGTGCAGGAGAACAGAGATTAAACTTTGTGATACTATAGCCAGCCCCCCAGTGTGAAGGAGGAAGCCATGGGAAACTCTTATTTAGGGGGTGAAGCCTCAGATGTTACTGCTGTGGCTGAAGTGGCGCAGTGGAGAGAAGGTGCTTGCAAATCTCCCATCCCCTTGCTTCCTTCCAAATACTCCCACAGCCTCTTAGTATTCTGGGCACCCTTTTATTGTCTCCTTTGCCCTCTGTCTGCTTTCTCTCCACGAGTGCCAAGTGCGTTATAATCAAGCATTGTTATATGGTCACATGGAAAATTCCCCAGCTCTCCAGCTTACAGCCTATGGCCATTTAAGACCAGAGTTCTGGAGGGCCTTCCCTTGCCATGAATACCAAGCTACACATTCCCCCCCATCCCCTGCCCCGCCGGGGGCTTACTATACTGGGAGTTAAGATAGTAATAGGGCTTGCTGTCCTTTGCTGTTCCCTAAATCAGAGGACTATGTGGGGACTTTGGTCATTTTCTTAAATGGCAAATCAGCCCGAATTTGAATATTGCTCTTGGTGGCGGATAAATACAATTTTTCTAAGGGTTTGTTTTAGAGTGGAGTTTATTAATCATTCAGGCTGGGAAAGGGGATCAGCACAGCCTTGCCTTACATTCTCCCAGAGCCCCCAGCATTTTCTCCCCAGCACCGGGGCCCTGAAGCATAGGAGGCCAAGTCTGCAGTCACCATCCCCGTTCAAAAAAACTAGAACTGGGAAACAGCAACAAGGCCATTGAATTCTCTTTTTCTTTTTTTTTTTTTTTAATCTTGTGGTAGTGTTAACTTTTGTGATAGAAGGTATGAAATTGCAGAGTCATGGCTCGAGCAGATTTTTTGTATGTTTTGCAATATGGATGTTGCAAGGCCACCACAAGTAAGAAGAGAACTTTGCCCTTCTTGGCCCAGAGCCTGTAAAGAGAAGAGGAATATTGCGTGATTGAGAGATAAAGACTCAACCGTAATAGATACAGTTGGCATAGGTGCTGAGGAGTTGGGCGAGGAGGGCAAGATAGGAATAGGCAGTTGGATAGATAAAGGCTCCCAGAAAACCCGAGTGGTCTAGAATTCTTGGCCTTGATAGTGGATAGCCTGTGAGCTAAATGCTTGAGAAAACTGGGTTCCAGTCTTGTTCCCTCCACTGTGAATTTGGGTCGCATTACTCACTGTACCTCTTCAGGCTTCAGTTTTCCTTGTATGTTAACGGCAGACAGATATTGCTTGCTCTGACTGCCTTAGAGTTTTCTAGATCAAGTGAGATAATGGGAAAGCTTTTTGAAAACCCTCAGGGCCTAGAATAGTGCTGAAGTAGGAACTTATTTACCAAATACTTATATAACATTTACCAGTTCCCAGTGCTTTTCTAAGCTCTTTAGACTTTGCTCATTTGATACTCACAAGAATCCTGTGAGACAGGAAGTATTTTTAACCTCACTATACAGGTAAGGTAAGTAGGTCCCAGAGAAGTTAAACCACAACCAGTAAGTGACAGAGCCGAATTTAACCTGACTCTAGTCTAGCTCCAGAGTCTCTGTGCTCCACACTGCTCTTTGTCCCTTTGAAGGTGGTCACGTCCACCTTAGGGGACTGAGCCCTGCTCTCTGGTGAAAAAGATGGAGGTGTTCTCTGCTATACCAACCAGTGCCGGACAACGAAGGGACCGATACACTGGACAAATATAATTTATCACTGTAACACTTTATTCTAATTCATAACCAAGTTTCATGTTTTGTCTTTTCTTAGATTATTCATACCTCGTTTCTAGAATACTCAAAACACTTAACGTTTTACCCTCTTAATTATTAATACTACTATATTGCTCTCCTCCCTCCTGGCGACCTTCTCTAATAAAAAGTGTTAAGTAATTTTGTGGTTTTTTTTTTTCCCTTAAAGATTTTATCTACTTCTTTGAGCGCGCGTGAGAGAGACAGAGCGAGAGCGAGCATGAGTGGGGGGAGGGGCCGAGAGAGAGGGAGAAGCGGGGCTCCATCCCAGGACCCCGAGATCATGAACTGAGCTGAAGGCAGACGCTTATTAACCAACTGAGCTACCCAGGAGCCCCAATAATTTTGTATTGACTGCAGTGCCCAGCCGTGATGTAGGCTCAAGGGAACTTCCTGACAAATCAGCTTTGAAAAAAAGTCTAGGCCAGCACCATCTTATTCCATCCTGTAAATCACTTCTGTTTCTTTCTTTTTTCTTTTTTTTTTTTTAAATTGACTTATAATGTATTGTTTGTTTCAGGGGTAGAGGTCTGTGATTCATCAGTCTTACACAATACACAGTGCTCACCCACACATACCCTTCCCAAATCACTTCTGTTTCTCTCGCCTTCGCTACCCCTCACCTGGCCCTTGGGTATCCTGGGAGTGGAAGATACTGGTCTCTGAGAAGAGGTTCATAGACCTGTAGGATGTGGAGCAGAGGCTCAGCATTGGCCCATCTCCCCACACCACAGACTCAAGAAGTTGAGCCACATTCTTGGTGTTGGAAAAACTCTTGGTGTGAGGTGCACTTTCAATGTGTTGTTCCCACTGAAAGAAAAAAAATGTCGCATTGTCCTTTTCCTCCAACTGCTGACATCTTTGTGTGCTTTTCCCACCAGCAGCTCTGGAAGGCTTCCACTTTTTCTCTCCTTTTCCAAAACCAGTTTCACCAAAAGAAAACTGTTCTCTGCGCTTCTATTCCATGGCTAAATACATTTCATTCTATAAACATCTGTAGCAACCTACAGAAATTGTTTAGTTGTAAAATTTTTCTTAAATAACAACAGTTCCGACTTGATAAACTTTTCTTAATATTTTTTTTTTTTTATTAACACTCCTGCTGTGTTTCCTCGGATCTCTGTCCAGAGGCATAGGATTTAAGGATCCCCTATTAAGCTAATTGCTTTACATGAGCTTTGAAGGATAGCGCTGTTTATTCTTGACTTCTTCCCCAACCCCACGCCTGCTCCCAGAGCAAGAGCAGAGACATTAAATGGTACTAAAAGTATTACCTTGCACCGAGAGCTTGTATCACGTTCTGTGCTTTCCAGACTACTGACTTATGGAGATGGATTAATGTATCATATGTCTTTGGTTTTGTTTTTTAAACTGAAACATACAGTTTCTGTTTGCTTCAATCTGAAGTACATATTCAGGCTACCTTTCAAAATGGGGTACTGGGACACCTGGGTGGCTGAGTTGGTTAAGCGTCTGCCTTCTGCTCAGGTCACGATCCTGGGATCCCGGGATCGAGTCCCGTGTCTGGAATCCCTGCTCAGTGGGGAGTCTGCTTCTCCCTCTGCCTCTCACCCCTGCTCATGCTCTCTCTGTCTCTCTCAAATAAATAAATAAAATCTTTAAAAACAAAACTAAAAAAATAGGGGTTACTTCGGAAGCTTTGGTTTCTTTATCTGAAAAATGAGAGTAATAGAACCTACCCTGTAGCACCATTGGGAGAAGAAACGAGAACAAATGTGCACGGTGGCAGCCACAGAGCAGGCATTCAGCCAATGTTAGCTGAGTCAGTATTAAACAGTTTGCAGTCTCTTGAAGGAGACAGAGCAGTGTAGTGAGTGTACAAGATACCAAGTCAGAGACGTGGATTTGTGTCCTACCTTGGCTGCTTAACATCTCTGATTCACGTTTTCTTCATCTGTAAAATGCATATAGTTACGAGGACCCTGCTAGCATAGTTACAAAGCTTATGTGACGCATATAAAGTAAACGGCATAGTTGGTGGTTGTAAAATGAAGCATGTATGTATATGTGTGTTGGTTATATCGCATTCACAGCAATACGTAGACAGCTCTACAACCAGTCACAGAGTCTAGAAAGAGATATAGATTTATAGGTTATTGGTAGATTGATAGATTGTCTGATAAGGTTGCATATAGAGGTTGAGTTTCAAAGGCAGGAATTGACATTACGTCCAAGAGACCACACTCCATGCTAAGCAGATTAAATAGTGTTTGAGCTTGGGTGTGAGAAAAGATGTGTGTTGGTGTGGAGGAAAGAGACGCAGCAGACAGCAGAGCTGATAACAGAACAAGAGGATGTTAAAAAGAATGGCTATCAGGTAGGGTAGGGAATTTAAATTTTAAGCTTTACCCTAGATGACTACCCACTTTGACTTGAGTATCACCAGTATGCCCTAGCTTCCCTTCTGGGTACATTCCCAGTTATACTTCCAGCTCCAGACAGAAAGTTAGGGTCAGTGGAAGGTGAAGTAACGTGAAGAATTGCATAAAGCTAATTTTCCTTCCCTTACTCCTTCTCACACACATAAATGCCACTTCCTTACTTTGCATTTGCCGGGCCCTTTGTTTCCATTATCCTGCTTCTCCTGGTTCCCTCGTGTTGTTGGTATTAATGATGACTATAATCATGGTGATAATGATGATCTTAAGAATATAATAAACTTTATCGAGGTTTTCTTCGTGGGCCAGGTGCTGTGCTAAGTACAAGTATGTTCCACATGTTATCTCAATTAAATCCTGACAACAAACCGGTCAGTTAGGAACTATTACTATTCCCATCTTAGAAATGAAGAAATTTAGTTTCAGAGAGGCCAAATCTCTCAACCAAAGTTAATAACCAGATGGTGGGCCTGGAATTCATATCTGGTAACCGGGGATCTTAAATACTATTGAAATGACAAAAAGCTGTAAGCTGGGTTTCAAAAGCAGGACATATATTAGAGCTTAGACGTTTCTTTATTTTATTTTTTTAAAGACTTCATGTATTTGAGAGAGAGAGAGAGTACAAGCAGAGGGGAGGGACAGAAGAAGGAGAGAGAGAAGCAGATTTCACACTGAGTGCAGAGTCCAACTCGAGGCTCGATGTCAGGACCCTGAGATCATGTCCTGAGCCGAAATCAAGAGTCAGATGCTTAACTGACTGCGCCAATCGGGCGCCCAGAACTTGGGCATTTCTAATCAAACATTAATGGTGCTGCTGTGTACATAATTTACTGTTTCTAAAGAGATCCATCCATGAACTCTGGTCTTTTGTGTCCAACTTGTGGTTCATCCTCATCCAAAACCTGGATTTTAGTCTCTCTTTATAGCATTTTGCCCATTTATTTTTGCTTCTCATACCTTTACATTTTCATTTTCACTCCGTCCTTGTTTGATACCTTCAAGCGTAATGTTATAGAATTAGAAAAAAGTGCACTGTATTATTTTGAAATGTTGGGAAAGATTATTTCTCCTGCAATAGCCCAAGATATTTTTCAGAACAATACGGTGAATGCTCTAATATAAGCACAAGTTATTCGAGGTATTTATGTCTGTCTTTCCTGTCTTGTCTAAAATCGTATTAAGATTCCAGACCAAAATTGAAAAAATGGTTGACCTCACTGAACTAATGGAAAATGAAGTATTCATGGCCTTTGCTTCCTATGCAACGATTATTCTTTCAAAAATGATGCTTATGAGCACGGCAACCGCATTCTATAGATTGACAAGAAAGGTAAGACATTTGGAGGCAATATTTTCCTGTAAGGGTTGGCATTTTGGAAAACAGTTTTCTTAATTTACTTTTTAAAGAAAATTTTTGGTAAAGCCCAGCGGCACATTGTTTAATGTCGCAAATGAATTATGTCGTCATTTGGTACAGATGCATCTGATATGTTTATGGAATAGGTACTTTCTCCTTTCCAGGAGTAAGTGGTTTTCTCATTGTGGCTTTTACCTTTTATCATGCTGCTTTTATATGAGATTCTTGGAGTTTCGAAGTTTTCAGGAAAACTCTATGATTTTGAAGTTAATTTTGGCAACTAGAGTTTAGAAAATAGTCATTTTCCAGGCGGTGAGCTGGTGTTTTTAGTTCTATTACAAGTCAAGGACATGCCTGTGGGAACAAAATTAAGTGCTTACTATCAGTAGAGCCTTTTATGACTGGGGCAAGGCATTTGAATTTGGTGTAGTTCTGACTTCTGAAGTGGATGTTATTCTGCCCAGCATCATAAGAATGATTTTTTTCTTAAACTGGAGACTTGGGGAAGGTGGTAGAAAGATTTTGAAAAGTATATCTTATACTCAAACAGGGTTTATAACACAGTAAGGGGGGTGGAGCAAAGCTACATTGACAAAGTTAAGCTATGTTCATTGGTGTGCACCCTGTCCCTAGTCAGCGACTTCTTCCTGGAAACCACCTCTCTCTCTCTCTCTCTCTCTCTTATTTATTTATTTATTTATTTATTTATTTATTTATTTGAGAGAGAGAGAGAGAGAGCAGGGCAAGAGGGACAGAGAGAATCTTAAGCAGGCTCCAAGCTCCAAGCCCAGTGCAGACCCTGACATGGGGCTTGGTTTCTTGAGATCAAGACCTGAGCCAAAAATCAAGAGTCGGATGCTTAACCAACTGGCCACCCAGGCGCCCCCCACAACCTATTTCTCTCTTAGTGCCTGTCCCAAGTTTTTGTCTTTCAGAGACTTGCTTTTATCTAGAGATCGCAGTCATCCTTAAGGTATTTCCCTGTTACTGTCTTGAGGTATAATTCCTTCCCAAGGATATTTTTATTTTAATGGGAGCACCTACCGACATATTTAAGTCTCTAAGGGGTCCAGATGCCAGAGCAGCAGGCTGTAAAGTGACTGCCTACCCCCGGTCCACAGTGTCCTCTAGAAACAGAGTAGTACTAGGCATAGCAGAAACGTACCTCATCTTATAAGAAAAGGAGAAAAGAACTCAAATTTTGGAGTGCCAGTGATATGTGCCAAGAGCCATGTGATACCCTTTGTAGGTGCGAAATCTTGGAATTGTTTTACATAATTGTTAGTATTATCATGTGAATTGAGTATGAGTCCCCCCATTTTATAGATGAGTAACTGAAAGTCAGAGAGGTTAAGTAGCTTACCCAAGGTTATACACCAATGAAGAATGAAGCTGAGATTCTAGTTCAGATTGCCTCAAACTCAAATGGCATGGACTTTCCATTGTAATACATTTATTTACTTACTTGAAACATATCTAGCATGTGCCAGGCATTTATTTAGAAACAAGACAAATAGAGCTGACCTCAAGAGCTGTTACTGTATCACCTCCCTTCCCATTAGTTCTCCTCAACATCTCTATCTGAAATAAATGCTTATATCGTATTAAGAAAAATAGTATAATACTTATGGATTTCTAAGCTTAAATTAGGCTAATTTTGTAGTTCATATTTTTCTTTATTATAAATTATTAAACAGTGGAACATACTTAAATATTTTGTAAATGCATTTTTCAAGTTTCAAGGGATGGGGAAATCATATCAAACAGCATAATAATTTTCAGGAAGGAATAAATGAACATATGCCCTAGAACACGTACTTGGTATTTTTAGGAATGCCATTCAGCTTCTTTTATTTCACTATATTATTCAACCCAAAGTGTTTGTTAATTCAGCCAAAGAAAAAAGATACACATATCCTAACAAAGTACAAAATACATTTCCTGCCCCTCACTCTTATGCTTCTTGCCTGTTCTTTCACATCTGTGGTTGGTAAATTAAAGAGTTTCATATGAACCAACCAGTTGAAAATGTTAATACTTTTGAGGGAAGTTTCATCAACATCACTATGAAAAGATGCCAGTTCACCATAATAATAGTCAGTGATGGCTTGGAATTATGCTCTCTTTTCCATTTTTGCTTCCTTTTCATTATTTTTATACATTAGTTTTTATTTAAGTTCTTATTTATGCTTTCCTTTAAAAAATGCTTTGCACTGTTAAGGAAAACTTAAAGTATAGACCCCTCCCCGTGTTTGAGCTCCAAATTTTCTTTTGGTAAGGGCCAACCTGGATGCCTGTATTTCTTCTGTTAAAATGTAAATAACGTATCAGGTGGAATACTCCCATGTTATTTGGCATTTGAAATACATTTTTTTCCCTTGGTATTTGCAATAGGTTTTTGTCAACCCAGAAGACTGTGCCAGCTTTGGCAAGGGAGAAAATGCCAAGAAGTATCTTCGGACAGATGACAGAGTGGAACGTGTACGGAGGTAAACCCACTGTCTCCTGAAATTATTTACTTGATAAACAATTTTGGTCAAGGAGTTCAGGGAGGATGTTGGGGATGATTAAAAGGGAGAAAAGTCAGTCATTTTAACTGGTCCATACAATAATTATAGAAAATCAGGGATCTAGAAGTCTCCAACTCTCACTGCTGTTGCACACGTTGCCTATTTCCTACTTTGTTGGGGTTAATGGCTTTGTTCTGTATAGGGATTTTTCAAAAAGAATTACAGGTAGAAGGTAAAATGAGGATGGTGGATTTTTGCAGTTTGGTCATCTTTCTCCAGAGGTGAGACTGTCAGCTTGTGTGAACGGTTGAAGATACTTTTGCATAAGACTCAAAATATGAACGTGGGAAATCTTGCCCTCCTTTCTCTCTTCCTTCATAGGTATTATGTTTAACGTACTGAGAATTCAATGAACAATGAAAAGCAATAAGCCAAGATACCATCCACACAGCTTCCTAATAATATAATTAATACACTTCTTTAAAAAAGCAAATTGAATTCTAGTTCTAATCCTTGCCATAAAGTCATGTAAATTACGGACTTTCTTTTTCACCTTTACTGAATTGTAATTGACAAATAAAATTGTAAGACATTTAAAGTGCACGGTATCATGATTTGATACACATATATGTTGTGAAAGGTTTATCCCCATTGAGCTCATTAACACATCCATAACCTCCATTATTACCCCCCCTTTTTTTTTGTAAGAACATTTAAGTTCTAATCTCTTAGCAAATTTCAGTTTTACAGTACAGTGCTATTAACTATTGTCAGCACGTTACACTTTAGATCCTCAGACCATCTTCATCTTGTAACTGAAATTTTGTACCCTTTTACCAACCTCTCCTTATATCCCCGGCAGCCCCTGGCAACCACCTTTCTACTTTTTCTGTGAGTTTAACTTTTTTTTCTTCCTGTCTTTTAGATTCCACATATAAGTGATACCATACAACATTTGTCTTTTTCTGTCTGCTTTATTTCACCTAGCCTAGTGCCCTGCAGGTTTATCCATGTTGTTCCACATAACTTTTTTAAGGGTGAATAATGTTCTGTTGCACATATCTACCATTTTCTTTATCCATTCATCCATGGATGGACACTTTTCTTTATCCATTCATCTGTTGATGGACATTTAGGTTGTTTCTAGATCTTGGCTATTGTGAATAATACTGCAGTGAACATGAGAGTGCCGATATCGCTTTGGAATAATGGTTTCTTTTCTTCCTTTCTTTCTTTCTTCCTTTCTTTCTTCTTTCTTTTCTTTCCTCTCTCTTTTTTTGATATACACCCAGAAATGGAATTGCTGGATAATCCGGTAGTTCTATTTTTAATTTTTTAAGGAACCTCCAAACTGCTTTCCATAGTGGCTGTATGAGTTTACATTCTCACCAACAGGGTTCCCTTTTTTCCACATCTTTGCCAGCCAGCATTTATGATCTCTTGTCCTTTGACAATAGCCATTCTAAGAGAGGGGAGGCTAATCAAAACCATTGATTTTTGGCTGATTTTTGAATCAAAATCAATGGTTTTGGATGTCTTCTTTGGACAAGAGTGACTACTTGGGTCCTTGCTTATTTATTAATTGGGTTATTATTATTATTATTTTTATGGAGCTGTATAAATTTCTTGTATATTTTGGATATTAACCATCTATCAGATATGTGGCTTGCAAATATTTCCTCCATTGATTGTTTTTCCATTTTGATGATTGTTTCCTTTGCTGAGCAGAAGCTTTTTGGTTTGATATAGACCCATGTGTTTCTTTTTGCTTTTGTTGTCTTTGATTTTGGTGTCAAATCCAAAATAATAATTGCCAAAGCCAATGTCAGGGAGCTTACCTCTATGTTTTCTTCAAGGAATTTTATGGTTTCAGGTCTGTAATCTATTTTGAGTTAACTTTTGTGTATAGTATAAAATGGGGTTTGGTCTCATTCTTTTGCATGTGAAAATCCAGTTTTCCCAACACAGTTTATTGAAGAGACTAGCCTTTCTTATTGTATATTTTTGGCTCTTTTGTAAAAAATTAATTTACTATAAATACATGAGCTTATTTCTGGGTTTTTTTTTAAAGATTTTATTTATTTATTTGACAGAGAGAGACAGCAAGAGAGGGAACAAGCAGGGGGAACACAAGCAGGGGGAACATAAGCAGGGGGGAGTGGGAGAGGGAGAAGCAGACTCCCAGTGAAGGAGCCTGATGTGGGCCTCGATCCCAGAACTCTGGGATCACACCCTGAGCTGAAGGCAGACTCTTAAGGAGTGAGCCACCCAGGCGCCCCTATTTCTGGTTCTATTCTGTTCCATTGATCTATGTCTCTGCTTTTATGCCAGTATCATACTGCCTTGATTATTATAGTTTTGTAATATAGTTAGAAATCAGGAAGTATGATACCTCCAGCCTTATTCTTCTTTCTCAGAATTCCTTTGGATTATTCAAGGTCTTTTGTGGTTTCATACAAACTTTAAGGTTGTTTTTTCTATTTCTCTACAAAAATACCATTGGGGTTTGGAGAGGGAGTACACCGAATCTGTAGCTCACTTTGGTTAGTATGGACATTTTAACAATATTAATTCTTCCAGTCTGTGAACACAGAATATCTTTCCATTTATTTGTGTCTTCCTCAATTTTTTTCACCAGTGTCTTATCGTTTTCAGCTATAGATCCTCCACCTCCTTGGTTAAAGTTACTCTTAAGTATTTTATTCTTTTTGATGCTATTGTAAATTGAATTCTTTTCTTAATTTCTCTTTCTGATAGTTCATTGGTTTTTTTTTTGTTTGTTTTTTTGTTTTTAAGATTTTATTTATTTATTTGACAGAGATAGAGACAGCCAGCGAGAGAGGGAACACAAGCAGGGGGAGTGGGAGAGGAAGAAGCAGGCTCACAGCAGAGGAGCCTGATGTGGGGCTCGATCCCATAACGCTGGGATCACGCCCTGAGCCGAAGGCAGACGCTTAACCGCTGTGCCACCCAGGCACCCCTCTGATAGTTCATTGTTATAGTTTATACACTGATAGTTCAGTGTATAAAAATGCAACTGATTTTTGTGGACTGATTTCATAGCCTACAACTGCACTGAATTCATTTATTAGTTCTAACAGTTTTTTAGCAGAATTAGGATTTCTGATGTGATAGGTCATCTGCAAACAGAGACAGTTTTACTTCTTTCTTTCCAATTTGGATGACTTTTATTTCTTGTTCTTGATTAATTGTTCTGGCTAGGACTTCCAAACTATGCTAAACAAAAGTGGTGAGAGTGGGCATCCTTATCTTATTCCTGACCTTAGAGGAAAAACTTTCAGCTTCTCATGATGCATGATATAAGTTGTTAGCTGTGAAACTGTCATATACGGCTTTCACTGCATTTTCTTTATATCCAATTTGTTGAGAGCTTTTGTCATGAAGAAATGTTGAATTTTGTCAAATGCTTTTTCGATGTCTATTGAGATGATTTATACTATTTTTGTCCTTTTTGTTAATGTGGTATTGATTTACAGATGTTGAACCATCTTTACATCTTTGGATTAAATCTCATTTGATAATAGTGTATGACTCTTTAAGTCCTTTTAATTAAACTGTTGAATTTGTTTTGCTAATATTTTGTTGAGGATTTTCATATCTGTGTCCATCAGGATACTGACCTGTAATTTTCTTTTCTTGTAGTGTTCTTATCTAGCTTTGGTATCAAGGTAGTGCTGGCCTTGTAAAATGAGTTTAGCAGTGTTCTATTCTCTACTTTTTTGGAAGAGCTTGAGAAGAATTGGCATTAATTCTTCTTTAAATGATTAGTAGAATTCACCTGTGAAGCTCTTTGGCGCTGGATTTCTTCATGGGGAGGTTTTGATTACTGATTCAGTCTCATCACTAGTAATTGGTCTGCTCAGATTTTCTGTTTCTTCATGATTCAGTCTTGGTAGGTTGTATGTTTCTAGGAATTTGTCCATTTCTTCCCGGTTTTCCAACTTGTTGGTAATTGTTCATACTAGTCTCCTTAGTATTTCTGTGGTATCAGTTGGAATGTCTCCACTTTCAATTCTGATTTTATTTATTTGAATCCTTCCTTGTTCTTTTCTCGGTAAGTCTGAGGATTTACCTTATTTTATCTTTTCAAAAATACAGTTCTTTTCGTTGGCCTTTTCTGTTGTCTCTTTAGGTTATATTTCATTTATTTGCTCTATAATCTTTGTTATTTCCCTAACTCTGAGTTTAATTTGTTTTGCTTTTTTTAGTTTCTTGAGGTTTAAAGTTAGGCTGTTTGATATCTTTCTCTTTCTTAATGTAGGTATCTATCACTATAAACTTCCCTCCTAGAACTGCTTTTGCTATGTCCCATAAGTTTTGGTATCTTCTATCTTCATTTGCCTCAAGAGTTTTTTTTTATCTCTCTTGGTTTCTTCTTTGATCCATTTGTTTAGTAGCATGTTGTTTAATCTCCATGTATTTGAATTTTCCAGGTTTCTTCTTGTAATTGATTTCTAGTTTCATACTATTATGGTTGAAATAGATGCTTGNTCTTGGTTTCTTCTTTGATCCATTTGTTTAGTAGCATGTTGTTTAATCTCCATGTATTTGAATTTTCCAGGTGTCTTCTTGTAATTGATTTCTAGTTTCATACTATTATGGTTGAAATAGATGCTTGATATAATTTTAAACTTCTTAAATTTATTAAAGCTTGTTTTTTGGCCTAACATATGATCATCCTGGAAAATATTCCATGTGTATTTGAAAAGAATATGTATTGTTGCTGTTGGATGGAGTGTTTTTAAATGTCTTTTGGGTTCATCTGAGCTAATGTGTAGTTTAAGTCCAATGTTTTCTCATTGATTTTTTGTCTGGATGATCTATCTATTGTTGAAAGTGGGGTATTAAAGTCCCCAGTAATACTCTTATTATTGTATTGTCACTTCTCCCTTAAGATCTGTTAATATTTGCTATATTTAAGTGCTCCTATGTTAGATGCATAAGTATTTACTAATGTTGTATCATCTGGATGAATTGACCTCCTTCACCATTATATAACGGCTTTCTTCAGCTCTTGGTACAGTCTTTAGCTTGAAATCTCTTTTGTCTGATGTTAAGTATGGCTTTCCTCCTTTCTTTTGTGTTCCATTTCCATGGACTATCTTTTTCTATCCCTTCACTTTCAGCCCATGTGTCCTCAAAGCTGAAGTGATTCTCTTGTAGGCAGATATAGTTGGGTCTTGTTTTTTAATCCATTCCGTCATTCTTTGTCTTTTGTTAGAGTTATTTTTGCTACTTCTGTCTTCTAGTCTTTATACTAGAGTTATGTGATTTACCCACCATCATTACATTAGTGTATTTTGAATTTAATCATACTTGCTTTTACTGGTGAGTTTTAAACTTTCATGTGTTTTGTTCTTACTAATTAGTGTCCTTCTGTTTCAGCTTAAAGAACATCCTTGAACATTTCTAGCTGCTGTAGTGGCGATGAACACTTTCAGCTTTTGTTTGGAGAATTCCTTAACTCTCCTTCAGTTCTGAAGGACAACTTTGTCAGGTGGAGGAGGATTCCTGGTGGCAGTTTAAATTTTTTTTAGTGTTTATTTATTTATTGTTAAGACCTTAGAATATATCATCCCACTCCCTTCTGCCTTGTAGTTTCTGGTAAAAAAAAAAAAATGCTGATAGTCTTATGGGGTTCCCTTGTATGAAACAAGCTACTTTTTTCTTGCTGCTTTTAAGATTCTCTCCTGTCTTTAACTTTTGGTAATTTAATTATAATGTGTCTCAGTGTGGGTCTCCGTGGATTCATTTTTTGGTACTTGCGAGGTTCCTACATCTGGACATCTGTTTCTTTCTTTGGGTTAAGAAAGTTTTTAGCCATTAGTTTTTTGGTTAAATTTTCTGCCCTCTTTTCATCACTTCTACTTCTGGGACCTCCATAATATGTACATTCATCTTTTTCGTGGTATTCCATAAATTCCATAAACTATATTTACTCTTTTTCTTTCTTTATTTTTTCCTTTTGTGCCTCCAGTTAGATGAATTCCACTGCCTCGTCTTCAAGTTTGCTGATCCTTTCTTTTGCTTGATGTAGCCTGTGTTGAACCCCTCTATGGGATTTTTAAATTCAGTTATCATATTCTTCTGCTCTGTGATTTCTTTTTGGTACTTTTTAATATTTACTATTGCATTGAAATTCTCACTTTGTTCATGCATTTCTCTCCTGACCTTGGTGAGCATCTTTTGACCATTATTTTGAACTCTCTATTAGGTAAATCTACTTATTTCTATTTCATTAAGATCTGTTTCTGTAAATTTATCTTGTTCTTTGGTTTGAAACATATTCCCCTGCTTTTTCATTTTCCTTGGCTCTGTGTTGGTTTCTGTGCATTGATAAAGCAGCCACTTCTCCAAGTTTTGACAGTGTGGTCTCATGTAGGAGATGAAACTTGTCGATCATCCTGGACTGAGACCCTGGTTGACTCTCAGACCTTTGTGATTGTCCAAGCTGCCTTCTTTGTTTTTACTGGCTTCCAGTAGTTCTGGGTGTGCCGAGACTTGTCACATGTTCCAAAGGGAGGAGCACAGTTGAGATCTAGAGGTGGGCTGAGTGGAAGCTGGTGCTCAGGTAGCAGCTGGGAAAGTATGTAGTTAAGCCCCTGCTAGGGAGATCCTGGGATTTGGGTATTTTTGTCTGCTCCCTCTGTGCTGGGCCTGAATATAGCCATGGGGAGGGATAGCTAGGGTGACTGATTGAGCTTGTTGAGAATGATTCTTTGTTTGCTGTACTTCTGTGAGACTCATGAGTGGTAGTGCTAATAACTATCAGGGTCAGGTGATCCAGGAACCACCCCTAGGGCTGCAGCCATAAAATCTGGAGTGCATACAGGTGTATGAGCTCCTTCCAGAGAGATTCAAGTGACTGGGATCGAGCTAGAGGGAGAAGGTGGGGGAGATGTCTGCTGGCTTCCCTGGTTTCTAGGAAGGATCAAAGCCCAACCTTAGATGCATGCATGCTAACACTTAGGCAGCAGATTTCACAGTATGCGGTTGGATCCCTTTCAGGGAAAGACTGGGAGATGGACAATTTTGCCTGCTCCCTTTGTGCTGACACACAGCAAGTCTCGTGCATCCCTTAACAACTTCTCTTCTGTTTGCTGTAAGTCTTCTGGGTCTTGGGGATACAATCCTCATTGATTTTCAGAACTAGATATTTTGGGGTCCCACCCTTGGGTGAGAGGCATAAATGTCTGGGCACTAAATGTAGGATCCAAATCCATTGTTCCTCAGAAAGAAGCTCGGAGTTGGGAGTTCCCTCTCAACTGTGTGGCACTGTGCTGGGGTTAGGGTTTATGGCAAGATTGTGTCTCAACCTTTCCTATCCATTTCACCGTGGGTATTTGCTCAACGTGTAGGGGTCATTTAGCTGGTTTCTGGATTTCTTCCAGAAGTAATTACTTTGTGTGTAGCCATACATTTGATGCAGCTGAGGGAGGAAGGGCATTCAGGAGCCTCCTATGTCACCATCTTGGATAACCCTCTTCCCCCACAGAATTTTTTTATATTGAGATTCTATTACCAATCTATTAGTTACCTTTTTCTAACATCTGAAATATCTTCTCATTGAGTATTTTCTAATGCTCACCCAAACATGGTACAATTTTAGGCACATTTCAAGGAATAAGTAAAATTGTAAAAAATTAAAGAAACAGTGACGTGTTTTCACAGCCATGCTTAAACATTCAGATATTTAGTTTTGTGGTGAATAGTTAAGATAGGAAACATCATGAGTCTATTTGATGCACTGTTTCAATTTGGTGAGTAGGAAGAGTGAACTGGATACTGAAATAAAAGAATTTGACTTCTGTAATTCAGGAACCAGCTGGAGTTTCTAAACACTTTAGGATCTAGATATATTTGTGTTATCACTTTCTTTTGATTCCCTGTGAAAGTCTGAAGCGCCTTCCAAGATTCCTACAGATTCCCTCTGCTTTATGATCTCAAGATTCACTCTCAGTCTGGGTTCCTAGACGTGTGCATGTTTCCATAGTCTACGTTTTGTTAGGCTGATGTAAACTTGGCTCTTTCCTCAACTCTCCACAAATCGACTTAAAAAATGTGGATAAAATAGACTTGACGAAATTGAGGTGCAGAGTTTACATTATGACAACACAAACATTTCAAGTTGTGTGTTAGGCAGCTCTGACAGGGTCCTTCAGCATCCTCTCCCTGGGGAAGTTGCACTGTATCTTCTTCCCCTCAAATAATGCCCACCATTACACCATTTTGCAGGCTCTTCTTTGGCTCCATATACACTTCCGCTCTTCCAGTACCAAAAAGATGCAAAAAATTTAACCCCAAGTTATTTATGAAACCAGAATATTTTTCTCCTAAGAAGAAGTTTGTGCTAGGTAGCTTGAATAAAATGTTAGCTTATGCTTCACTTAGTTATATACTTATTAAATTAGCGGTCCTATTGAGTAAATCAGCCAGTCTTAAAGATGGACTATGCCAAGAATGTGGATCTCAAGCAGTTTCAGGACAAAGAATCAGTGTAAATATTTCAAACAGTATCAGCAAATTATAAGTGTTATGATGAAAAAAATAAAGAGTAGAAAAGGTGAGTACAGCTTTGTGGAGTTACCAAAACCACCAGAGAGCCATTGAGCAGTTTAAAACGTTGTCTTTACCGTTTCGTACATCCCTTCCAGAGCAGGTGATCTCATATATGTTGCTGTTCATGACCCTGTACTCCTAACATTGCCCAGGACTTGAAAGTGATAATAATTACATGCTCAGTAGCATTAGTAAGTTTGAAGGGACGATCCAAGTGTCATGTGTAAGCTTCACAAAAGATATCTTGAGATTTTAGATCCCTTGCCACTCTCCCCTCCCAGCCCCCCCATGCCCATAGGACTGTAGTTCTAGAAGAGAAAGCCTTTATTGAAGCTAATCTTCTAGTCAGGTTATGAACAATTGACCTCAGTTCTGAAAGGAATCAGTGTCCTTGAAGAGGCGCAGCGACTGTGTGCACAGCGCCCCCTGGTGATCGGACACTGGCTTTTCAGTGTGACAACAGAAGTCTCCAAGAAAGTCAAGGTGTCCAGTTTCCAGTAATATTTTTTTGAGACCTTCCCGACAGCATCAAAATGTNTCCAGTAATATTTTTTTGAGACCTTACCGACACCATCAAAATGTTTCTAGTAACAATTCACTTTTGGAGATACTTTTCAGATAAAGAGTTTCCATAATTTCCCCATTTCATTTTTTACCTGGGTGGTTTTTTCATTACTTCCACATATAAAGCTATTTCTATCAGTATATCCCAACGTCAAGGACTACAGATGAAGTGAAAGGTATGCTTTCAGGTATGCAATATTGAGAAAATTAATACATACACATATGGGACAAATAATTAAGAGCATAAAGTAATATGTGTGGAAATGTGAAATAAGTGACTTAAAATAAGTGACTTGTGTTCTGGGCAGACAGAAATCAATGATGGTTAGAAAACATTTTACATATGTATTTATTTAATACTATCTCGCCATGTTCTAGAAAGAATATGAGATCATATATACATTCGGTACCACAAGATGAAAAGAAGGTTGCAAGGTAATCAGGGCAGCTGGAGAAATAAAGAGAACCATTCAAAAGGAAAAGAAGGAAGGCTTGGCTTTGGTATATAGGGAAAGGAGAGACGTTTAGAATATACTGCCTTCAAAGGCAGAGAATACCTTTTCACTGAATGTTTAATGGAATGTAGGGGACACTCACCGGGGATTCTGTCAAGGGACTGAGCCTTGGGCTAGGGGTTGAACTAGATGGCTTCCCTTCTGGCCCCCGTGCATGAATAAAGCACTCACTGAGAGATTATTGTGTGTGCATTATGGTCACTTTTTCCTATTGTTAGGATACTATAAAAGAGCTTTAAGACTGGATTCCTGCCCTTGAGGGGTTTTTAACTTTTCCCCTGAAAATAAGACCAACATAAATGTAGTAATTAGAGAATGATATCAAGCAACCTCTTACTAGATGTTAAGTTGTGGGGGATAAAGTATAAATTCCTAAAATATTTAGGAATATCGCATGAAGGAAGAGCTTGNAAGACCAACATAAATGTAGTAATTAGAGAATGATATCAAGCAACCTCTTACTAGATGTTAAGTTGTGGGGGACAAAGTATAAATTCCTAAAATATTTAGGAATATCGCATGAAGGAAGAGCTTGAAGGATATTAGGATTTGGGAAGAGGAAGAGAAGAGAGATCATGTCAATTTGGAACAATTTCTTTCTGGAACTATGGACACTGCTATATGCTGAGTGTGAGGAGCTTTGGCTGCGATAAGGGAGTCTGGAAAAGTCTGGCGTGAAGCTTCTTTTGTTCTTGGCCACCCCCGGACAATTCTCAGAAGTGTGTAGCCACTCTGGTCCAGGTCAGGGGGAGGACACTGAAATCCAGGTGGTTCTGATCTGAGGCAGGGAGGTGTGACTGGAGCATCACGAACACAGAGAAGAGTTGGTGGGAAGGTCAGACAGAGCAGGTCTTTACCAAGGGGCATCTGTCCAAAGGCGAAAAGAGAATGAGAACAGGAAGCATCATGGGGCGGGGGGACGG
Organism: Ailuropoda melanoleuca; assembly: GCF_002007445.2. NCBI lineage: Eukaryota > Metazoa > Chordata > Mammalia > Carnivora > Ursidae > Ailuropoda > Ailuropoda melanoleuca. The sequence goes on from NC_048233.1 coordinate 15,249,323, forward strand.
GGGGAAGGGATAGACCCAGATAGAGAGTGGTCATGAAGACTGAAATCCACCTGCTCAGAGATTTTGGGGGCAGTCTAGAAAGGACACGAAGATGAAAGAAGCTGCGCCTGGAAGATGAGCACTGTTGTTTGAGCAGAGAAAAGGCTCCAGCAGACAGGTGATTCTGAAGTAAAGCATGTGCTCACCGGGAGAACAGAGAAAGTGTACGCCCCGCCAGGGTCTAAAAAGATGGCATGAATTAGCATTGAGTATGTCCTGAATTAGCATCGAGGATGAGGGTCTGTTGAAAACAGGCCTTCCTAGGACCATGAGCAGTGTTATCTGTAAGATCATTTGGAGGACTGAAGGCAGGGAAAGGGAACTGAAGAAGAGAAATAAGATAGAGAGAGGGAGGCCAGAAAAAAATGAGGGGCTACTGAGGTCAAAAGAAGCCTTCCTCAGACGTTCCTTCCCTCTACCCCCAGTTGAAATCCATTACCTCTTATTGTCCTTGACTTTCTTCTCTGTTTCAAAACTGCCTTCTATTTGCCAATTGCTTAAGTAGGCTTAGAAGTAGACATTGTGTTCCAGGGGGTCTCCCTTTTAAAGCTTCTTCACCAACTTTAAAATGTCTGTCGTTTAGGAAGTTGTGAGGGAGAAAACCAACATGTAAGATTGGAAGTGAAGCTGTCTCTGTGATCCGGCAGGAGAATTCAAAGGACCAAATCAAATAGCCTTGGTGTAATGGGTGAAATGGACCCTTCCTTAGTAGGAAATAGTATTCCTGTCCCTTCTTGCCCACCTTGCTCTCAGTAGCCTGTTCCAAGAAGGAGGGGGACAGGAACACTCACACCTTTCTTTTGCTGTTACTTAGGAACGGGTCATTCTTTATTTAAATCTTTCAAAACCATTACTTACCTAGGTTACTGTCACCTTCTTCAAACTTGTATGTTCTTTTTTTTTTTTTTTAAGATTTTATTTATTTATGTGACAGAGAGACAGCCAGCGAGAGAGGGAACACAGCAGGGGAGTGGGAGAGGAAGAAGCAGGCTCCCAGTGGAGGAGCCCGATGTGGGACTCGATCCTGGAATGCCGGGATCACGCCCTGAGCCGAAGGCAGACGCTTAACGGCTGCACTACCCAGGCATCCCCAAACTTGTATGTTCTGATCATCCTTGCCAGGCAACCTGTGGAAAACAGGAGAAAGGAAAGGAGGGGGAGATGATGGTGATTGTTGAGCAGGAAATATGTAATAATTTATTGGTAGAAGAAAAGAGAGTGACATAAAAGATTTTTTTTTTCATTTTGAAATACCTATTGATAACTGATAAGCTTTCTCAAAAATCTCAATTTCTAGTCTAGATTTCTAGAGCAATTTTAATTCTGGCGACTTAAACAGGGACATTAGATTTTAAAATTAAGCACTTCAAAAAAAAATCAAGTCAATAATAAATGTGCCTTCTGTTCACAATCCTAGCCAGAGAAACCCAAGGTGCCATGAATTGGAGGAAATTTTCTTCTAGCTATGGGATAAACATAAAATTTAGGAAACATATCTTTCTATTGTCTATCATTTTTGTGTATTCTTTGTACTTTGCTCCCTCGCTTAGCTAATTCTGTCTGTAATTTGAGGATAGATTGGCTAAAATTTTACCCATATTTGAAAGGCTACTATGTATTCTGTAATTTGGAACTTGAGAGCATAAGATTCTTGGTGTTGCATTGATAAATTAATTGTTGGCAACCTAGTAGTTTGGGCGAATGAGCAAGGATTGTCTGCATAACCATTCTGTAGACTGGCAGAAGTGAGAGGGGACTCTTACGAAAGATTATAACCAAAAGGATTTTCCTTTTTTGGAAAGAATCTTGAATTGCCACTGTATGAACCTCAGAAGAAAAAGGATTTCGTATCTACAAAACTGAAGTCAGGTTTATGATACAGATGCAGTTTTTGATATTCTTGAAAGTGCAAAGTATCTTCTTTGCTATATGTTGAGATACACTAAAAACAGAAACAAAATAATAAGACATTTTAAATAAAAGCCAAATGGTTAAAGAAAAAGGCAGTTTGAAAAAAAAAAGCTAATCTGCATTTTTAAGATCCACTAACATTATATTCAGTTTTAGAATAAAGGGAAAAATGAATCAATTTCTACAGATTTTGAAATTAGTGTTTTGCTACTCATCTTTTCCCACAGAGCTCACCTGAATGACCTTGAAAATATTGTGCCATTTCTTGGTATTGGCCTTCTGTACTCCTTGAGTGGTCCAGATCTCTCTACGGCCATCCTACACTTCAGACTCTTTGTTGGAGCACGGATTTACCACACGATCGCATATTTGACACCCCTTCCCCAGCCAAATCGTGCTTTGGCTTTCTTTGTTGGGTATGGAGTTACTTTTTCCATGGCTTACAGGTTGCTGAAAAGCAGATTGTATTTATAAGGAGAATCATACAACTCATCCAATTATTTTCTAAGAATTCTGTACTTCCAATTTAAAATGAATGCCTTTTTTAGATTCTAAGTGGGAGGGGAGCAGAAAAATTAAGACGGGGCAAACAGTCTGAATATGAACGTCACCAATATCCTGTATCCTTGTGTTATAATTGTACTCAGAATTTCACATAATGCTGAAGTCTTTTGACTTCTTCTTTATGTGCCTTGTTGTAAATTCTGATTCTAATTTGTAACATTCATTCAACATTTAGTATTTGAAATCTACACAAAGGGTGAGTGTGTATGTGATCAACCTATATTGCAATGTTGTTGAATTGGAAATATGAAATAAAGGATTTAAAGAAGAGTTTTATTTGGTTTAATTTTTCCCAAGTTGTATTTTCAAAAGTTTTAAACCTATAAGAAAGTGGGAAAGTAGTACAATGAACCTTTATATATCTTTCACCTAGATTTACCAGTTGTTAACATTTTTGCATATTTGCTTTTGCTCTGTCACTCAATGTTTTTTTAGATTAATTTGAAAGTAAGTTGCAGATACCATGATACTTCACTTCTAAATACTTCAACATGTATCTCCTGTGAATAAGACAATCTCCAAATAACTACAATACATTATCACACACAAGAAATTTAACATTAATATAATAATATTATATATATAATTCATACTTATATTTCCCCAATTTTCCTAATAATGTCCTTTATAACTGCTATATATTTTTTAAAGATTCATTTATTTATTTTATTTATTTTATTTTTATTTTTTATTTTTTTTAAGATTTTATTTATTTATTTGACAGAGAGAGAGACAGCCAGCGAGAGAGGGAACACAAGCAGGGGGAATGGGAGAGGAAGAAGCAGGCTCATAGCGGAGGAGCCTGATGTGGGGCTGGATCCTATAAAGCCGGGATCACGCCCTGAGCCGAAGGCAGACGCCTAACCGCTGTGCCACCCAAGCACCCCATCATTTATTTATTTTAGAGTGTGAGAGAGAGAGAAAACATTAGTGGGTGGGGCAAAGAGGAAGAGAATCTCAAGCAGACTCTGCCCTGAGCCTGGAGCTTTACGTGGGGCCTGACCCCTCGACCCTGAGGTCAGGACCTGAGCTGAAACCAGGAGTGGGTTGCCCAACCGACTCACCACCCGGGTGCCCCTATACCTGCTATACTTTTGATCCAGGAATCAAATGAGGACCACACAAGCATTTTGTTATCATTTCTATTTAGCTTTCAATAAAATGGAAGAGTTCTTTCATTTTCTTTCTTTCTTTTTCTGTCTTTAATAGCATCAACATTTTTTTGAGGAATATATGCTGGTTGTTTTACAGAATGAACCTGAATCTGGCTTTATTTTGTATATTACTTTCTTTTTTTAAAAAAAGATTTTATTTATTTATTTGACGGAGAGAGAGACAGCCAGCGAGAGAGGGAACACAAGCAGGGGGAGTCGGAGATGAAGAAGCAGGCTCCCAGTGAAGGAGCCTGATGTGGGGCTCAATCCCAGAACTCCGGGATCATGCCCTGAGCCGAAGGCAGATGCTTAACGACTGAGCCACCCAGGCGCCCCTGTCTATTACTTTCTTATTCTTAGATTCAGATTAAACATTTTTGGTGATGTGTCTTTCAGATGACAACATATCAGTAGGCATATGATATCAATTTTAAATTTGATCAACTTAATAAGACAGTATCAACCAGACCTGTCCATTGTAAAGACATCTTTTTATTTTTGTAATCATATGTGGGGACAGACTGACACTGTGCAAATTCTGTTTTCCTATAAAATTTCACCCAATGGGTTTGGATTCTAATGATGCTCAGTGTGGTTTCTACATGAAAATATTAATATATAAATATAAAAATTGATAGAATATATAAGTATACAAACCTATAAACATACAAATCCATACAGATTTAGATTTTTTTGTCTTAAATGGAATTATAATGAAGGATGAACTTTTAAAATACCGATATTTTTCTCGTACTTGCTATTAAATTTATATTAATTATTAATTTTGCCATCTCTTGATTAGTCTTAATTTTAAATACATATTTCTTAAAAAGCACTTTTAGGGGCACCTGGGTGGCGCAGTTGTTAAGCGTCTGCCTTCAGCTCAGGGCGTGATCCTGGCGTTCTGGGATCGAGCCCCACATCAGGCTCCTCCGCTATGAGCCTGCTTCTTCCTCTCCCACTCCCCCTGCTTGTGTACCTCTCTCGCTGGCTGTCTCTCTTTGTCAAATAAATATATAAAATCTTTTAAAAAAAAGTGCTTTTAGTGGCTCATAATTGTTCATTTAGATTTACCACACAAAAGAAAATCATTGTGTAGCATTTTAGGTCTCATAATTTGAGCAACTCTGAAATCCACAAACAGAACCTATTGGACTACAGAGAATTCTGTACAAGTTTCTCTTTATTTTATTTTATTTCGTTTTATTTTATTTATTTTATTTTATTTTATTTTTTCTAGTGTTAAAAACAGCTTTGCATATATCATGGGTCTTGGCTTCAGAAAAGCTTGTGGTGTAATTAATGGAAAAGGCCATGAGCTTAGAAGTGAAAAGCCCAAAATTCAAGGACTGTATTTACCTGCATAAGCACACACACATACACCCACTGCTGTTTGGATTTGAACAACCTATTTACCCTGTCTGAGCTGTAATCTCCTCAAACTTCTTGTGAGATTTTTTGAAGGTCTAATGATCTTTGTGGGTGAAGCATATAAAAAAGTATTTTCTAAACAATAAAATGTCCTCCATGTGTAAAATTAGAGTAATCTATTGGTCATAAAGATTCAGGTAGTTGAGCTTTTCCTAGCTTCGCGTGAGATCTCTGTTTAACCATTTTTCTCATCGTTTTCGTAAAATTTCTACTTCCCTGGTAATGCTTCTCGGAGCGGAATCAGAGTGGCCTGTGGATATCCTCATGGTTAGGATAGGTCAGCTACTAATATTTGATACCCGTTACTAGACAGTCATCAGAATAAAAAAGGACATTGAAGTTTTATAGTCTCAGAGGCTAAGAACCATGTGTACATGCAGAACACACACGAAAAACTGAAAACACCCGCAGATAACCTACTTCAATTCCCAAGTTTGAATAATAGTTGCAAAGATGATTTTAAATGGCTTCTAACTGTTTTTCCCCTCACAAGAGAAGCTGTCGATGGGGGGGTTTCGTAGTGGAATTGTTTCAATGGCAGGAGGTGCATGAAGGGGAAGAATATTTACTGGTCTAGTCTCTCCTGCATCGAGGAATCCCCGCCTGACCACGCGGGAGCCTGGGCTTTAGAGTGAAGATTGTGCAGTAAACAACTTTAACCTGTGATTGGATAGACACGGAGAAGAGCATGCGCAGTTCACAGAAACACTGTTACCTGTGAGGGGCAGGATGGATATTTTCATGTTTCTGCTGCTTAATTAGAACTCTGAAAGCGAGGATTATGTTTTATTTATTTTCGTATGTGTGTTCTCATTCGTGCACACAGATGTGCACCTAAACATTCACACCCACGCACCTTGTACTCACAAACAGCACAGTCACACACACCCATGTGTGTACCAGCACCATCACCAGTCCTAGCCATTATGCGTACTTAGTGATTACGTAACATGTTACTTCACACTTTGCCATCTCTCTTTGCTCGTGCCTTGCTCTCTTCTCACTTACCCTAAACCCACTTTATCATGAGTAAGCTGAGCTCCTTCTGCAGAAATCAGAAGCTGTTTATCTGTAATTCTTATAGCTTCAATATCTAGGGCAGTGAGGGGAGTTTTGTTGGGGGAGGGTGCAGTGATTCTCAGATTGGGCTGGAGGGTAGGGCAGATTTTATTGAAATCTCGACAGCTAGCGTCTACACACACGAATGTATATATATATATATATATATAGAATCTATATTATTCAGGATACAAGCACTATTGCTTTATCATATGATATTACATAGAGACTTCTTAGCAGGTGCAAACATCTATTTATAAGATGTACTTATTTGGCTTGGACGTGTTGAAAGGCGGTGGGACATAAGAGATTCATGTATATCAAGGGCCTTGGTGCTTTAAAAAAGGGTAAGGAACCCTTACCTAATTAAGGCCAAATGAATGAGTCCCTCTGTTTTGAAGGCTCAGAGATTTACTCTTTCAGGGTCTAGGCGCCATTAGGTCCTGAGAGTTAAAGTCATAAGAACCAAAATATAAATGAGACTGCAGTTGAATTAGAACGGTAGAGAATTCATCAAAACTCGGCCTTGTAACTGTCCCATGGTCTGGAGTCTGAATCCCATGGGTCAGTCCATTCTGCTTCCATGGTCAAGGTGACTTGGAAGCTGAAATCATGATCAGAAAGCCTCTGTTGATTTTCTCTGAGCCAGAGGTTCTAAAGTCACTCCAGGGCCCAGGGCTCTCCACACTGCAGGTAGGCTTGTGTGGCAAAAAAGCATAGTTGGTGAGCATAGGTTAGACCAAAGAGAGTTCGATGAATCAGACGTTAAATGGCCTAAGACTCAAATAATCTGATACCTCTATTTCAAAATAGAGGTGATCTCATGAATGGATTAAAACATAGATAGTCCATTGGCTACAGCATCCCACATTCATCTCCACACTTGGAACAGCCTTGGAGGTGGGATTAGCAAGACCAAGTCAGATCTGATGCAAGTCCGTCATCAATGTGGCTACTTAGACACAGTCAATGCGTACCTTTGGGTCCTTCTTTTTCCTTGTTTCCTTAGCTATCTGATCTCTCTTCTGACTGACAGTCTCCCTCTTGTGTCTTCATGTCCCGCAAGCTAACGACTTACACCTGTGCTAGGTTCAGCTAGGAGATTAACTATCAAAAAGGAATGGTACAACCTTTGGTTCCTTGTAATTAGGGGGACCTCCAGAAACACCCAAGCACTGCTAACACCTACCCTCCCGCTCTCACATTCAATGATTCTACGGCTGGATGTTTCCCCAGGCATTGTGGAGAAGGGCATGGAGTTTCTGGTGCCTAAAGCACTCAACTTTAAGGCAGAGAGACTCAAGCTTTAGGTTATCTGCAAGGGTTGTATAAGCCATTCACCTGAAGGTCCTACTTTATAAATACCAAAAAAAAAAAAAAAAGGTTTTTTTTGAGTTGCATCACACTGACTCTTCTTGGAGGCAGATGGTGAGACGTGAGGCAATTTGCCTTGGGAGTCTCTACAATCCATTTCGAAACAGCAGCACAAAAATCCCATGATCATCTCCCCCCTGCCAGCCTGAAATGTCAGCCCTGTGGGAAGCTGATAGGTGTTCCTGCTATCCGCGGAAACAGCACTTCTGCATTCGTATCTTCCAGAGTACTTTATTCACTATATATCCTATGTAAACTGTTGGATTTGACAAGGAGGAGTTGTCAAAGGCAGACTTCCGGGAAGGGGCTATGTTGGGTTGAATTTGGCACCAATCTCTCACACTTGACAGCTCCAGCACGAGATTGTGGATGAGCTATGGAACCTAGGAGCCCCCTCCGTCAGCAAGCGCAGGCCCTAAGTCACATTTAATTCAGAAAGGCCTGACAGCCCTGCATAAAATGGGAGCAGTAAAATGGAGAAATAGGAGCCGTGTGCAAGAGTAGGCCATTTAAGTTCTTTCCTTTGACTGGAGTTTTGGAAAATATGAACGAGGACAATATAGACTGTGATATACCACGAGGAGGAGATGCGCATTAGCAATCGAAGGAAAAGAATCCAAACTTGAAGCCAGAGCGACATGATTTTTAATAGCTCAAAGCTAAAAGGGGAAGCAGTAAAGAGTTAGTAAGCTGCCTGAAGTTCTTATTTTTTAGCTTAAATAGTACATATCTGTATCTTTATCTCCATGTAAACAAACAAAAGAAAAAAGGAAAGGATTGAAGCAGTTTTGTATAGTGACTAGAACAGTGGATTTGAAAACACCTATATCTGAGTCTTGGCTCTGACACTTTCGGCTGCCTGAGATAATGACCACGGTATTTAACCTCCTTAAGCCCCATCTTTAATTCTAAAATGGCAAAATTAATACTTTACCTTCTGTATGATAATCTTCAGCCACAGTAATTCTGTGGAACAAATAACCCATGACTCAGTGTCTTTGCAAATGATTCCGCAGGGTTGAGCCGATGTTGGCCGGGTTTACTCATGTGTCTGCTGTAAGCTACATGTTGGCGAGGCAGGGCTGCTGGATGTGTGTCTGGTTGTCTCATGTAGCTGGGAATTGGCTGGAGCTTGGCTAATTCCAGATGATCTCAACTAGGATTACTGGGGCAACTCATCTCTATTCCATGTGGCCGATCCTCTAAAACAGGGGTCAGCAAACTATGGCTCTTCAGCCCAGTCCAGCCCATGGACTGGTTTTATAAAGAACATTTGCTCGGAACACAGTTGTGCTCATTGATTGATTTTCTGTGGCGACTTCTCTGTCACCATAGCAGCGTTGAGTAGTTGAAGGGTTGCAGTAGAGACCCTCTGGCCCACAAAACCAAAAACAAGTTTGTGATCTGGTCTTTTACAAAAAAAGTTTGCTGACTCTTACCGCAGTAGGCTAGCCTGGTGTGTTCACCATGGCCATGGCAAAAAGCCATAGAAGAAATGAAAAATGCGTAAGCACCTTTTCAAGATTCTGCATGCATCACATCAGCTAACATGCTATTGGCCAAAAAAAAAAAAAAAAAAAAAAAAAAAAAAAAAAAAAAAAAAAAGAAACGAAAAGAGAAAAGAAAAGTCATGTGAATTAAAGTGAGAATTTCAGAGAATTAAAGTGCTAGGAAATAGACTCAACCTCATTAGTGAGAACTGCAAAGTCACATGGCGAAGGGGCATGGATGCATGGAGAGAGAAAGAATTTAGGCTATTTATGCAGTCAATCTACCACATCTGCCCACTTTATGATGTTGTTATGAAGTTCAATTGGAACACGTGTAAAGCATCTTATAAACTCTGCAACATTAAAACAGCGTTCAATCTACTGTGTCATCATTTGACCAGATTAGTGGTAATCTGTTATATACTCAGTATGATAGCAATAGTTATAACTAAATAAAAAATGCGATACTGGGTATGTGAACTTGGCCTTCTCCCTCTCATTTGCAATGTGCTGCGTAGGGAGACAGATGGGACAAGGAACAAATATTTGGATAGCCTTATTGCCTCCATAATCAAGTTGGTTCCCAAACTGTGCCCAGTCTGTTCTCTTGAATTATCATCTGCACCCTGATCCCAACCAAGTGTTTCATCAAAATTAATCCATTTCTGACTATTGGTGCATTGAATATAGAACAGACAATATCATTGGCCCCAATGTAAACTGTTTGTTTTAGCATTTGCCGCTATCATTGTGTATTACCTTTCTATGCATTGTATTCTTCATGAAAATAAGAGCTGTGCTGAATTCTTGTTTGAGCTACTAAATCTATAAACTTGATAACTACTGGGATGTAATGTACTTTTTCTTTATAACTCATATTTCATGGCAATATAATCAGGCTTGAGAGCCAAGGATTGGTTCCAACAATAGGTTTGCCACTAACTTGCATGAGACATACTTCCACGTCACCTACTCTTGCTGTCTTCATTTTTTCACATTTAAAAGAAAGAGATTGAATTAGAAAAAACATTTGAAATATTCACTCACTTTAGAAGTTCTCTTTGTTCTGAGGCAGGTGTTGGATTCCTCTTTTTCCAGTGATAAAATATGAATAGCAAGATGTGGGAATAATTAGCGTAGAAAGCTTGTAGCCTCTATTAATGAGGTCAAAGATAAGTTTGTGAGTTAAACAGCATTTTGTGGCTCAACGTCTTAGAAAAATTAATCTTTAAATTAATTTTTTCTGAATAAGCAATGTGATGTCACCCAAAACAAATGATCATTTTTTTATTTTCAGGGGAAAAAAAATGCATCATGACCCCTCCCCCTCTTTTCAGGTTTGCTTCCATTAAATTTCTTCAGACATGACACATGCTCTCATTTCAGTAGACCAGTCGCTAGTAGCAGGGAGTATTTGTGCGACAAATAGAATGCCCAGAAGTCAGGGAAATAGGATTCCTTGGTCTTTTTAATTCTTGGGTCCCAGAATGTTGACTCTAAGAGTTAGCGAGTTTCCTCTAGTCCAAATATCTATATGTCAAATAGCAGAAAATGTTTTATTCATTGCTTCATGAAAGAAATATTCACTGAGGACCTCCTATGTGCCAAGCACTGTTCTAGGTGCTTAGTACACATCAGTGATAGGCACATGAAGATCATTGCCTTGCAGAGTTTGTATTCTAGCGGAGATCCTTTCATTTGCGGCTTGTAAAGAAGGCAAAAGGAAAGCGAAAGGATTTCTTGAACTTACTGAACCTATGCTGTACTGGGAATTACCCATGCCAGAGTTCAGTCCACTAGGGCCCATGGGCCACATCTGACCTGCTACTTGATATTGTTTGGCCCATAAGCTAATTTTCTTTTTTAACTAATGAACACTTGCACTAAATTTGATGATTGGCCACACTAACCTTGAACCCTAACTAAGCAAAATGGTAATCTTTGAATAAAATTCCATTCTTCTCCCTAGGAGATCTGAATCACAAAAACAAAATTGTGCTCTATTATTATCGTTATCTTGAACTTCATCAATTAAAAAATGTGGACACTTTTTTTCTCTCTTGTTACAAAAGTACCTACATAACATAGTTGAATTTGCCTTTTAGTTCAAAAGTCTAAATACTTTTACAGAAGAAGTGTGTTAGTCCCTGATCTATACAACTGAATCAAAAAGATATAAATGGATACAGAAATTTCTCTAGTTCTTTTTCACTAAAGAACTGGGGCTGGAATTTAATCAAAGTGACTAAGAAAACTGTTTCAACACTGATCCTCTTATACTTGAACCAAGTTATCCATTTCTGTTCCAAATTCTTATGTCCTACCTGGTATGGAGTATGCTGGGATATTTGGTAATCTTTTAAGCCTTTGCTGAATTGTTAAAGGATTGAGATACTGTTAATTGACCTGAATGAAAACATAATTTCTTCCCAGCATGTTCTGCTCCTGGATGGGTGCTCCTTGGTAGCTGAATGTTCTCCCTGAGATGGGTACTTCTTGATGTTACCATGAGGGATATTGAAGTTTTAAAGACTTTTTGGCTAGGAAAATTTCATCTTGCTTGGATTCGATGTACAGAAATCATGACACTTCCAGTGTCACACTATTAAATCACTCAGTTGTCAGAAACAGTGGTTAAAGCCGTTAATGTGTAATCACTTTTAGTAGTTTATACTAACATAGAGCAGAATAAGTTGTGGCCAAAGGAGAGCAAGTGGAAGACTCGGAAACAGTTGATGAGATCTAATTTAACATCTTTGTTTTTTCCTGGGACATTTATGTCATGGTGGTGATTTTATATTGCATACATATAATATAGTCATGGTTATTGCTTTTAAAATTGCTCCTAGTTTCTCTGATGTTTTTAAATTTATTACTATTTTATGGAGAAATAGTATATTATTCCGCTGGAAAAATCACAACTCTCATTGCACTGCCACGCGAATGAATTTTAAATTCATGAATTTAAAAATCGCCCCAAACCCTTCACCAAAAACAACAGTCACCATTGTATTTAGAATTCTAAGTTAGAGTTTTAAAATATATTTCAAAATATGAACTAGGAAATTACATAGATACCCATTTTAGGGAATCCATCCCAAAGATACGCTAGGCAAAAATATGAAAGTACTTGTGAACAAGGCTATTCACGGAAGCACAGTTTGTAATGGCAAAATATTGCAAATAATCCAAATATTAGCCAATAGCTGAATAACTTATGATACACATGGATTATTATGCAGTTATAAAAAAGAATGAGAAAATTTCCGTGTTTACTATGCAATAATCTCCAGGATGTAACAATGTGTGTGTGTACGTGCACTCACGTGCACATGCATGCCTGCGTGCTTATATTTTAAAAATTAATAAAAAGATAAACCATAAGGTCCAAAAGAATAGTTGACAGTAGGGGAAGGAGAGGGCAGAATGGAAAGGAGAAGAATAGAAACTATTCTTTTTTTTTCCTTTAAGAACCTTGTTTTGAAGATGTGACTTTGGAAATGCAAATATTTTACATAATAATAAAATAAAAGTAATCAAAAGAGCAATTCCTAAACATTGAAAGCCAAAGGAAAAAGAAACCTCAAAGCGTCTCCTGTCGAGGCACACAGGAACTAGCCCAAGTGACTTTAAAGCATCGAAGATCGACTGTACATCCTTGGTGGAAACCAAAGAATGTAAAAAACAAACAAATAATCTTCTTTCGTGTAATGGTATAATTGGTGGTAGTGTTAATATTATTCTGAGACCTGTGTGTGTGAGACCTAGTGTGAAATAAAGCAAATGAGTACTTATGTCAGCATCGTTGAAAATCAGGATCTGGATGCATGGCAGAAAGGAGATACGGATATGAAATCCGCTAGTAAAAATGCTGTACTTCTGATTCTGAGTTGGAGGTATTAGTATGAACGTAGGATGTGTTTCATCTAGAACAAAACAAAGATAACCTTAGTTTCTATTTATGCTCACTGAAAAGAACTAACAGCCCGAAGCAGGAAATGTAAAATGAACCTGGTATATATGACTTGTCACATCAGAAAATAAAGATACTAGTGTCATCTCAAAAGGACTCAGGGGCCTAAATGAATAGACACCTGTGTCAAAGACAGGATGACTTAATCAGTAAGAACAATAATTGCAGTAAATTGTAAGACATCCAAGGTGTTTAAATCTGTGAGTTGATAAAATGCTTATAATTACAACACATAAATATATGTACATACATACCTATTATATATAATATATATTATATATACACATATATACATACATAATAAACATGTATACATACGTGTGTATATATATAAATATATATATTTAATTATACATATATTATATTATATATATATATAGTTTATATATATATATAAAATATACATAGGACAGTATATATTATCTTCTTGAAGGATGTTATGAGTCTTATTCTTTGTGAAAACTTAAAAAATAAAGAACCAAGCATTTATCTTGCCCCTTTTACACACTGTACCTCAGCCTAACCAGTTGCTGTTGAGAGGGAAATGTCTCTTTGTAGAAGCACACTAGCTAATAACTGAAGAAATAATTTATCTTTTCATTACCTTACAAATTAATGGATCTAAACTATGATTATTAATGGCCACCTACATCACAAAAAGAAGGCAACCAGGGAAAACTTACCCCTGAGGGTAGTGTACAACACCACCTACGAAGCTGGACCAAAAAGCCAGCATGAGTCTCTAATTTTGAAACAAATTTAGAGGAAATACAAAGGACAAAAGTCGCCATGAGGATGAAATTAAAAAATCAGATTGAAGAAAACTTTAGAGGATAAACAACCCATTTTTTTTCAACAAAAACTTAAAGAAAGATAGTAAAAGAAAGAGAAAGAGAGAGATACAGAGAACCTATAAATAAATTTGAGAGATTTATCATCTCTTTATGTATGAACGTCGTTTTGGATTCTTATTCAAAAAACAAGGTAAAAACAAACTGAAAACCAGTAAGTAATTGGGGAAATGTGAACATGAATGTATATTTGTTATCAAAGAATATTTTTTGAAAAGGAATTCCTTTAACATTTTCAGGTGTGATAATGGTATTGAATGTGCAAAAAAAAAAGTCTCCATCTTTTAGAAACATCTCTGAAATATTTACAGATGATCTGATGTCTGAGACAGTTTCAAACTGCAGGGATGGGATAGAGAAGACCAGAAGGGGTCAGTGTAAAGAAAGTGACATTGGTCTTGAGGTATTTTTTTTTTAAGATTTTATTTATTTATTTGTCAGAGAGAGAGAGAGAGAGAGAGAGAGTGAGCACAGGCAAGGGGAGCTGCAGGCAGAGGGAGAAGCAGTCTCCCCACTGAGCAAGGAGCCCGATGCAGGACTCGATCCCAGAACCCTGGGATCATGACCTGAGCTGAAGGCAGGCACTTAACTGAGTAAGCCACCCAGGCGTCCTGGTCTTGAGTTTTGAACTGTTGAAGATGAGTGATAGGTTCATGGAGAGTTACTATAATCTTCTCTCTACTTTGATTTATGTTTGAAATATTTTAGAATAAAACATTAAAACATAGAGGGTAGAGGTGAGCAAATTCTTCCAAGACCTAGAACTATAAGCTTTATCAAAGTCTAAATAAATTAGATGCTGTCTGTTGAAGGAATACTTTAAAAGTATTTTGTACTCTGATGAGCACTGAGTAATATACGGAATTGTTGAATCACTGTAGTGCACACCTGAAACTAATATAACACTGCATGTTAACAATACTGGAATTAAAATTGAAAAAAATAGATGAGCAACTGAAGGAAAAAATATTTTGTACTCGAAGATTATATACAAGCTGAGGTGTATTAGTGGGTGCTTATGGTTAGCATTTTTATCCATAGTAAAATTTTATATTCTTTTTCATGACTGGATTTCTCCTGCAAAGTTTTTGTTAAGATGTTGCCCTGCAGGGACAAAATCTTAATATAACAGACACCGTGTGCATCTCTACAGATATAATAGAGATAATGTTTTTCAAATATGTTTACAAACAATTTAATCTCTCTTAAACCACACAGTTTCTTCCATTAGTGTATGCCCTGAGACTTTATCACCCCAGGAAAGAGGAGAGTAGGTACCTTCTAGAACTAAGAGGCAGAGGTAGGAAAGATGGAAGATATGACACAGGAGACTTCTTCATTGAAGGGGACAGGAAGCAGAAATGCTTCTGGTACAAAAAGAAGGTGGTTCATGCAGAATTGGTCTAGGAATGGGATGTTAACTGTGGTCCCCTGAGGGGACCTACACACTCCTGGCCTTTGTGAGAAGATACGGCCGCAGTGAGAATTATGCCCCATGTCATTGGTTTACCAGTGCCCCCTCCAACAAGATGTGTAAAGTCCTAACCCCTAGAACCTCTGAATGTGATCTTATGTGGACCAAGGATCTTTGCAGAGGGAAATAAATTAAAGATCTTGACTTGAGATTATTCTGAATTAGAATGGGCCCTAAATCCAATACCAAACCCTTCTAAGGGAAGAGCAGGGGGAACAGATACAGAGACACAGAGAGAAGGTAATGGAAGAGGGAGACAGACTGGAATTCTACGATTCCATGCCAAGGAATGCCAAGGGTTGCTGGTAGCCATTGGAAGCGACGAGAGTCATAGAGCAGATTCTCCCTCAGGGCCTCAGAGAGAACCAACCCTGCCGACAATTTGATTTCAGACTTCTGTCGCCAGAACCAGGAGAAAAAACTTCTGTCCTTTCACTTTGTGATAATTTGCCACAGGAATCCTAAGAAACTAATATGCCCTGCTTCTCTCTTTTTTAAAAGATTTTATTGATTTATTTGAGAGAGAGAGACAGAAAGAGAGAGACAGAGAGTGTGCGTGACTGGAGGGAAGGGCAGAAGGAGAGAGAATCCCGAGCAGACTCTCCGCTGAGCTTGGAACCTGAGACAGCGCTCCATCTCACAATCCTGAGATCACGACCTGAGCTGAAACTGAGTGGGATGCTCAAATGACTGAGCCCCCCAAACCCCCCAAGTCCTGCTTCTTGTCATGAACTCTGGGAGGAGTGCACCCAATGGGGCTCTGGGGTGATATGAGAGTAGAAATGTCAGTGTCATGTGGTTTGGAAGGGAGAGGCCCAGAAATAAGACCCTGGAGTCTCTCCTGGTTCACTTTCATAGACTGTTTCTTGAGGTTCTGACATGTTCTGGGTGGTCCTATCACAGAGGTCCCGCAGTGAGAGTGGACTCTGGTGACGCCACAGCAGAGGCTGCAGGGGCAGGTGGATAGTAAAGGTAGAGACTGTTAAGGGACAGAAGTTGGGTGGGATGGGGGATATTACCAGATACTAAATGTGTTGAGAGAACAGACCGGGGATTCCACGAGGGTGGACCTGCCAGTGGGGATTTAGACTGGACAGTCGGAGGTCGGAGAACAGAAGAACCACTACAGCTCAGAGAAGCAGAAGCCAGAAGAGAAATACAACGCAGGGACTGGAGACCACCTCCCAGGTGCGAGCTTCTTTACTGCCCAAATTTCATTTGGAGAAAGAGGAGAACCTTAGAAAGAGAAATTGCTCGAATAACTAGTTGGAACTGTAGTAAGAGTTTGCCTGCAATGGATGATAGTACTCAAGAGGGGGTTTGGTGAGCATGAATGGGCAAATTTAAAAGTTTTCTTGTCACTAGAGGTTGGGGGAAGGTGGGCCCAAGGGAGGACTTTGGGATTACGTCAATGAGATACTTTCGTAAAAGCTGTCCTGGGGGCAGGAATTGTAGTACGGAAAACTTGACCTTGCTACACAGAGAAGAGGCAACAAATCAGTGGTTGCAGACTTTCAATATTCTTCTCGTAATAAAATCCACTATGATTATTATCAGATAATTTAGACCTAATCTAATTTATTTTCACATCTGTCTGCCTGGGAAAAAGTCAGCTTTTGACAATGAATTTCCGACGCAACCATCTCCATTTCTGCTTCCGTCCTACCATCAAAGGCCACGAGCAGCCCGACTCCTGTGAGGGCTTTGTTTTATCGGTCTGGGTGGCTGGCTTTGATTTGGCTTTGTCATCTTGCTGCAAAGCTCGTGAGTCACTCTCATTAAGAGTTCTGCTGATGCTCATTTATAGATTGGCAAGTCTGGGGGACTGTTTTTAATGTATTCACTTTATTTTGAAGCTCTGCATCTTTTCTACCTCTCAAAGGTCTGTTTTACAGACAACTAGAAAGAGAGGATGGAAGGAATTGCCCACAAAATGAGGGCCTCCCATCCATGTACTCTCCTCAGCGCTGGCCTGGAGAATCTATCTGTTATCTCCAGTCTTGGCTCCATTTGGCTATGCTTGTTAGGGGTGGTCGAACAAGTGGTGAAAGTTCAGGGGCTCCATTTCTGGGGCTACAACCTTCTGACCTCTGCTTGCCTTCAAATGCACTGATTCATTTGCTAGGATAGGAGGTAAAGTTCAATAAGTGAACCTAAAGTGAACCACGCAGTTCGTGGTTTGGAAATTCTTGGACTCCTCTGGAACATTTCGGTGATTTCCCACTGCCACTAGATGTCCCTGTGTGGCTTTTCTTTTGGCCATCAGTGCAGTCGGCTCGCAAGTTATTTCTGCTCGGCTGCATGGAAGGAGAGTGCTCTGCGGTCCCTGAAGAGGCAGATCACAGTGGAATATTATCCAAGCTGGCCCCCGACACACCTTACCCTAGGACAGTGATTTCAAGTATGAGGTCAAAAGTAATCTGAGGTTGTGTAGCAATCACGACTCTCTCCATAGAGGTCCCTGGGTTCTTTCCAACTTGCATTCATTAAACTTCCCTGCCTCCCAGCCCACTCTGAGTAGCCTAAACCAAAACTTTAAAAACAATCTTGAAGAACCAGCTCTTAAAAATATGTTTTCGTACTTCCGATCTCTTCTAGACCACTCAGCGGTCTCATGGTGCCTGATCAGCTTGCAGCTCATGTCCCATGCAACTCACCAGGCGGGTTGGATAACATCCAGACTGGGTATTCCCTGTTTCAAGAAACAAGTTCACCGATTATGGGCTTGGATGCGACATTGTGCAGCAACGTCTACTGATTATAAAAGGTTTTTAACGCAAACTCTCAATCTCTATATTTCTGTTGTCATTGACCGGCATCCGGTGTAGACCAGTGCCGGTGTGCGGACCACACGTCGAGTGGCACTGGCCTAGGCATTCCCATAATCTTCGTTCTACATCCTTGAATAAAAACCTATGGGCCATTAGGAAGAGGGATGCTCAAGGCAGCTTTGGAAAACTTGAATGGAGGCCCAAGCAATGTGCAGAGGGCTGTGGGCTCTGTCCTTTCAGGGCTCCTGCTCTAGGTCAGGCGTGGACCTTCCATTGACCTCCTGCCCTGAATCTCAAATGAAGGCTGCTTTGAACAGACACAGTGGGCGATCCCTGGAAGCAATAGCAGTGGAGAGGGAATGGGGGTTCTTATAGCTTCCGAACCTTCAGGCAGAAATTAAGTGCGTCTCGTCTAAAGGTTCACTCTGCACTTTCGAGAAGAAATAAAGGTGGCATATTTATCAAATACCATGTACTTGGATTCATTTTAATAATTAGCCATAGTGACACCAAGGTGATAGATAGTGCGGTGGCTTCCCCAGCAACCGGCCCCAATTCTGGAAACAGTATAAGAGAGTTTAAGCTTCCCAAACTGGAAAGAGTTTATTTACTCAATGCACCAACAGTTTGTGTCCCAACAATCATTTATTAAGCCAGTTATTTGTAATGCAAAAGCACAATTTGCCTTAAAAACGAAGTTGAGAATGGTGGTTAAATTTCCTGTGGGTTCACAGAAAATCATTTAAACCAGCAGTCATTGAATTAAAATAATAAAGCCAAGTTTTCTTCTTCTTTATGATTCCATAGGCTAGGTCAAGTCCAGCTGCAGAGAACATGGATTTCTCTGTTACAAATTCTTGGAAATCCTACTTCTAAATTTTGATAGAAGGTTTCCCCTCTCTTTCTCAGGAGAGCCACTGGGGCATGGGGTTTTTCGGGACTTCCTTGCTCCCGTCGGGACAGCAATATGACATGAGTGGCCCTCAGTGGCCGGCAGAGAGGCAGGACTCC
Organism: Ailuropoda melanoleuca; assembly: GCF_002007445.2. Lineage (NCBI taxonomy): Eukaryota > Metazoa > Chordata > Mammalia > Carnivora > Ursidae > Ailuropoda > Ailuropoda melanoleuca. The sequence continues at coordinate 15,268,425 of NC_048233.1, forward strand.
AGACAAGAGGGAATGGGGAAGAAGGGTTTCCTTAGCTGTTTCTTTGAAGTTTGAAGTATAAAACCGTGTCGGATGGGCAGGCCTGGGGTTTTTGTGGCAAAATCTCGCGGTGGCTGGGAGTCAGGCATGGGGTGTCTCAGAGAGGAAGTAGGGCGGTGAGTGCCAGAAGCTTTGGATCAGGTGCTACGAAGGGGACATGTTTATGAAGAGCGGCAGGAAGCTGCCCGAGTGGAAAAGGAAGAGGCAAGAAACGCTCATGGGAGAAAAGAAGTTGAAGGGCGATACACAGCTCCATCAATCAGAGACTGGAACTCTACAGGTTAAGGCTCATTTTTATGTGTTCACATTTATGAGGCAAGGGCTTCAAAGGAGAGACCCTAAATACGTCCTCCCAGAATGATGACTCTCGTGAGGGCCGATCTCTGCAGCGTCTGCCTCGGAAAAGCTAACACAGGCAGGGGCCAGTCCAGGTTTTGTGGAGCCCAAAGCTCATGCAGTGTGTGGGTGCCTCAGAAAAAAGGCAATTTTTTTAAAAAAGATTTTATTTATTTATTTGACAGAGAGAGAGACAGCCAGCAAGAGAGGGAACACAAGCANTGATGACTCTCGTGAGGGCCGATCTCTGCAGCGTCTGCCTCGGAAAAGCTAACACAGGCAGGGGCCGGTCCAGGTTTTGTGGAGCCCAAAGCTCATGCAGTGTGTGGGTGCCTCAGAAAAAAGGCAATTTTTTAAAAAAAGATTTTATTTATTTATTTGACAGAGAGAGAGACAGCCAGCGAGAGAGGGAACACAAGCAGGGGGAGTGGGAGAGGAAGAAGCAGGCTCATAGCAGAGGAGCCCGATGTGGGACTCGATCCCAGCACCCTGGGATCACACCCTGAGCTGAAGGGAGACGCTAACGACTGCGCCACCCGGGCGTCCCAAAAAAGGGCAAATTTAAAAATTCTAAATTAGGTATAAAAATAGTATTTACTGAGGTGAGAAAGTAAAAACAGAACAATACATCCATTTTAAAGCACTGATAAGTACCCCAAGACACAGAAAATGACAGTATTTGTAATTGTCAGACCTATCTGTTCAATTCTTTTCTATGTATTTCTATCGTATCTTCTTTCAGTACCTCTCCAATGACAATGATTGCACACTATGATTTTCTATAACCGTCAGAGAAGGATAATTCTCTCCTGTAACTTCTAGCATGGGATGGGGTTCAGGATCAGCTACCCTCAAAATACGGACCTTGGCATATGGAATATTTTAAGGTGAAGGAGTTTGAAAAAACAGGAATGTCACACTGCCCTTCCCAGCCCTTCTCTCCTGAAACAGGTCATAAAACTCTCATGAAAGAGGTGCCTTCCCTACACCAGGAGGAAAGAAACCTCCTTATCTCTGCAGACAAAGGGTTGCCGAGAAAAATCTCACGACCAACCTTGCTAAATTTCGCCAGTATACTGCATTTACCCCGTATTCCTTCGCCTAGCACATTTCCACACAGCTGCCGATTCTTCAACAAACCTAGCATCAAAATATTCAGATCTGTCTCTTGAAGGTTCATTTCCTATCAAAGGTCCCTGTGGCAGGTAAAACTTACATTAAATACATTTGCGAGCTTTTCTCGTGCTAATCTGTCTTTGTCAGTTTAGTTTGCAGACCCTGCCAGGGACCCCAGGAGGGTGGAGGAAAATATTTTCTTCTCCTACACACGTTTAATCAAAAATTTAAAAAATGTATTGATACTCTTAGAAAAAATTAGTTTTTAAATACATTATCAGTGATACCATGCAAACTTTCAGGATTGTTGTTAAATTTAGGAACATTTCTACCAAATTTCTTCATACACGAACTGTTTGAAAGATTTCTCCAGACGAGCCTCTGGTTCCATGCATTCCAGCATGATTTCTCTCCCTGTATTTATGTAACTGGGGTAGTTATCACAATAATACATGTTCAAATCATAATATAAACTCTAGCCCTTCACTTTTGTCCTTACCAGGTTGAGTCAGCACAGTGGCCACTATGAATATTTCTGCAAGCCATTACTACAGATGGATACTTAGCAATCACTTAACCATGCCCAGAAATGACTACAAGTAATATCTGTTTCTCTCTCCCCCATCTCTACTTCTTTGTATAGCTGTGCCTATTACATAATTATTTATATCTATTATGTACTTATATAGATGGATGGATAGATAGATAAATAGATAGAAATCGACACTGGTCCATATCCAACTACAATCTTCTTAATGTATTCCCAGTTCACCTTCCCCTTAAGCAAGTATCAAAAATGCCTGAGCTGTTGTAACGTCACTCAACATGAGTTGAAATTTTCCGAAGGGTGTGTTTGAGGGGAAGTAGGCAGTAGTCTTCACTCATTCCTGTTTAAATACATTAGTTTCGCAAATTTCATAAAGACATATCTCCATGTGAACACATTGCTAGGGCTCTTTCCAGACCATTGGAAGACACCTGTCCAAATGAAGGGGTCTTGATGCTTAAGGCTCACTACTTCACAGTAAGCCAGTGAAAAGAGACAGTAGCAGGAAAGTTTGTCCCCAGAAATGTGGGAAATAAAGAGAAACCTACCCTATCATGTACACAGGGAGGAATGCAGTGTCCTTCCTCAGCCCCCAAATTGTGAACTATGTATAGGAGGAGAGCATGGGAGGAATGAATGCTTTCTTTTCCTGCCAGAGCGAGGAAAACCCACAGGGAGAGGCTGTCCACACAGAGATGTTACCACGGCAGCAAAGGTGAAAACAACAGATTTGGAGCATAGTTTCATCAAACCTAATGCCTGGAGGAACAGCAGGCAGCAGGGTTGATGGTTGTAATAAATAAGTTTGTAAGCCTTTGGCAACCACGTGGATTTGAGAGACATGGGTTTGAAGAAAGAGAGGAGGCTAATATTTCAGAGATTATGCTAACTGGGGCTCAGCCTGTTATACTTATGTTACCCACACCCTCCTGTTTTTCCATCCCTTGATCAGTGGCCCCAACATATCTGTTACCCTTACTTGTTAGTAATGCATTTAAACCACTAGAGTATTGTATCAGTTAACACTCAACTCAAACCCAATCCAACCTAATGGTATAGTTCTTTTATCATCGATTTTGTTTAGTAATCTACTTTATTAATAGACCACACTTATCCAGTTTATAAACATTTAGGTCATTTCCTTACTTTTGCTCTTATAAAAAATGTGGCTGTGAACATTCGTGCATGCGTCCCTGTGCTAACAGTCAAGATATTCTCTGGGAGATATACCTAGAAGACAAATTGCTGGACGATAGAATAAATACATCCCTAATTTTACTTGGTAATTACAATTGTTTTCCAAAGCGATGGCATTATGAAACATTCCACCAACAGTATTTGATACCCTCCTTTTGCTCTATATCTTTATCAACACTTGGTACTGCTAGACTTTTAATATTTCCCAAATTTGTGAATGGTTAATAGTATCTTATTTTGGTTTTAGTTTGCTTCTCTATTGTAGCAAGCATCTTTTCATACATTTTTTGGCTTTTAGGGTTTTGTCTTTGTGGAAGTGCTCATGCAGATCTTTTGATCTATCTATTCTCTTTGAGGTGTCTTTTGATACATTTTTAAATTTTAATGTAATGGAATTTAAACATCTTTTCTTTTCTGGTTTTGGTGTTTTCTGAATAAAATTAATGATAATATCTTGAGTTTGTAAGAATATTTCTCTGCATTTCTAAAATATTTATAGTTCTGTCTTTTTCTAGACCACAGTTCACTGGGGAAGTGACATTTGAAAATCTAGTACAAGGCAATCTTGGAAAAGAAGAACAGAACTGGAGGTACCACAATTCCAGATTTCAAGATATACTACAAAGCTGTAGTAATCAAAACAGTATGGTACCAGCACAAAAATAGACACATAGATTGATGGAACAGAATAGAGTCCAGAAATAAACCCATGATTACCCACAATCTTCAACAAAGGAGGCAAGAATACACAATGGGAAAAAGACAGTCTCTTTAGCAAATGGTATTGGGAAAACTGGACAACTATATGCAAAAAAATGAAACTGGACCACTTTCTTACACCAAACACAAAAACTCAAAATGGATTAAAGACTTAAATGTGAGACTTGAAACCATAAAAATTCTAGAAAAGAGCACAAGCAGTAATTTCTCTGACATCAGCTGTAACAACATTTTTCTAGATATGTCTCCTGAGGCAAAGGAAACAAAAATAAAAATAAACTACTGAGACGACATCAAAATTAAAACGTTCTGCACAGCAAAGGAAATAATCGACAAAATTAAAAGATGACCTACTGAATTGGAGGAGATATTTACAAATGATTTATCTGATAAAAGATTAGTTTCCAAAATATATAAAGAACTTAAAGACTCAACACCCAAAAAATGAATAACCCAATTTAAAAAATGGGCTTAAGACACGAACAGACATTTCTCCAAAGAAGGTATCCAGATGGCCAACAGACACATGAAAAGATGCTCAATATCACTCATCATCAGGGGAATGCAAATTAAAACCACAATGAGATACCACCCCACATCTGTTAGAATGGCTAAAATAAAAAACATAAGGGACAACAGGTATTGGCAAGGACGTAGAGAAAGAGAAAACTTCTTACACTGTTGGTGGGAATGCAAACTGGTGCAGCCAGCGTGGAAAACAGTATGAAGTTCCTCAAGAAGTTAAAAAACAGAGCTACCCTCTAATCCAGTAATCACGATCCTGGGTATTTACCCACAAATACAAAAATGCAACTAATTCAAAGAGACACATTTACCCTTATGTTTGTAGCAGTGTTATTACAATAGCCAAATTATGGAAGCAGCCCAAGTGTCCACTGATAGATGAATGGATAAAGAAGATATATATAATGGAATATCACTCTGCTAAAAAAAAGAATGAAATCTTGCCATTCACAACAACATGAATGGATCTAGAAGGTAAAATGCTAAGTGAAATAGAGGAAGACGAAAAATAGACTTTTAACTGTGCAAAACAAACAGATGGATACCAGAAGGGAGGTGTGCGTGGGAATGGGTGAAACAGGTGGAGGGCGTTAAGAGTACACTCATTGGCTTAGGTCATGTTCTCAGGGTTGTGAGTTCCAGCCCTGTGTGGGGCTCCACATTGTGTGTGGAACCTGCCTAAGATTCTCTCTCTTTCCCTCTGTCCCTCCTTCTGTCCCCGAGCTCATGTACACACTCTCTTTCTTAAAAATAAATAAATAAATAAATAAATAAATAAATAAATAAAAAGAGTACAAGTGCAAGCAACAAAAGAAAATAATAGGTAAACTGAACTGCATCAAAATTAAAAACTTTTGTGCTTCAAAGGATACTCTTAAAGTGAAAAGACTTCCTACAGATTGGGAGAAAATACTTGTTAATCATATAATTGATATGGGTCTAGAATCCAGAATATGTAAAGACAACCCAATTTATTTATTTATTTATTTATTTATTTATTTATTTATAAAGAGATTTTATTTATTTATTTGACAAAGAGAGAGACAGCCAGCGAGAGAGGGAACACAAGCAGGGGGAGTGGGAGAGGAAGAAGAAGGCTCCCAGCGGAGCAGGGAGCCCAATGCAGGGCTCCATCCCAGGACTCTGGCATCACGCCCTGAGCTGAAGGCAGACGCTTAACGACTGAGCCACCCAGGCGCCCCAAGACAACCCAATTTAAAAATGGGTGAAGAACCTAAATAGACGTGTCCTCAAAGATATCAACAAATGGCCAAGCACATGAAAAGATGCTCAACATCATTAGTCTCTAGGGAAGTACAAATCAAATCCACAGTGAGATATCGCTTCACATCCACCAGGAAGACTATAATTAAAATAATAATAATAACAAGTTGTAGAAAAGTTGGAACATTCATACATGCTGTTGGAAATGTACAACAGTGCAGTCANGACAACCCAATTTAAAAATGGGTGAAGAACCTAAATAGACGTGTCCTCAAAGATATCAATAAATGGCCAAGCACATGAAAAGATGCTCAACATCATTAGTCTCTAGGGAAGTACAAATCAAATCCACAGTGAGATATCGCTTCACATCCACCAGGAAGACTATAATTAAAATAATAATAATAACAAGTTGTAGAAAAGTTGGAACATTCATACATGCTGTTGGAAATGTACAACAGTGCAGTCAGTTTGGAAAATACTGTGGCAGTTCCTTAAAAGGTCAAACATAGAGTTACCTTATGACCTAGAAATTCCACTCCTCACTATAAGCCCAAAAGAACTGAACACAGGCTCTCAAATAAGTATTTGAACACATATGTTCATAATAGCACAATTCACGATAACCAAAAGGTAGAAACATGCTAAATGTCCACCAAGGGATGAGTAGCTAGACCAAATGTGATATATACATAAAAAGAAATGGTTCAGCCATAAAAAGGAATTCAACATACAACATGGGTGAACCTTGAAAACATGCTACGTGAAAGCAGCCAGGCACAAAGTCACATACTGCATAATTCCATGTATATGAAATAACCAGGATAAGTAAATCCATAGAGACAGAAAGCAGATGTGGTTTCCAGGATATGAGGTTGGGGGGAAATGGAGAGTGACTGCTTATTGAGTATGAGGTTTTCTTTGGGGCCAGTGAAAATGCTTTAGAATTTAATAAAGGTGGTGGTTGTACAACATTGTAAAAAAGAGAAAAAGAAAATAAAGTATGAGGTAGGAAATACAATTTTCTCATCACCATTCATTGAAAAGTCTATCATTTCCCACTTAAATGAAATAAACCTGTTCTCTCTCCCTAGTCCCTTCTCTCCTCTCTCTCTTCTTCCTGTGCATTTATGTTTAGAACTGAGGGTCTGGTTGATATGACTGCTATAGTCCTCTCTTTTCAAATCTATAATAGTCATGGTCAAGGAGAGAATTTATTTCAAAGAGTATGCAGTCTGAGATTCTATAGTATGCATCAAGAAAGAAACTGGGTCATATATGGTTTTATAAAATTTTGGACAAAATAAAATACATTAGAAACATAAGACAGCTTCACAGTATTTGTATTACCATTAGACCCAATTGAAAAAATAAATATTTGACTAGAAAAAAATTGATAATGCAATTCTCATTCTCCTCTCTATTTCAAAATCTCCCTCTTATAACCAGTATAACACATCTCTTTCTCTGTGTCTCTTTCCACTTTCTTTCTTTTTTTTTTTTTTAAAGATTTTATTTATTTATTCGACAGAGATAGAGACAGCCAGCGAGAGAGGGAACACAAGCAGGGGGAGTGGGAGAGGAAGAGGCAGGCTCATAGCAGAGGAGCCTGATGTGGGGCTCTATCCCAGAACACCGGGACCACGCCCTGAGCCGAAGGCAGACGCTTAACGACTGAGCCACCCAGGCGCCCCCTCTTTTCACTTT
>NC_048233.1:15276015-15478515 GCF_002007445.2 Ailuropoda melanoleuca
CTTAACCGCTGCGCCACCCAGGCGCCCCTGATTACCCTCTTCTACCTCACCTTCGAGAGTTCTCTTTTAAAAAAACTTCCATTTCTTTTTCTTGCAGTTGGTGCTTTTATATATCTATAAACTTAATAATATATATAATTTGTATATGTATTTATATGAAATATTATATAAGACATATTAATACGAAATTTATATATATAAAATTTTCTGGATTTTTTCTATCAATATATATGAAGTTTCCATATCTTTGTATGTCCTTTTCTGCCCTCTTTATATTCAATTCCATTGGTCTATGTGTCTGGTCCAGCATCGATAGCACAGTGTTTTCACTAAAATAGCTGTATAATGTCCCCGCTGCCACCAACTCTACATTAAAATTTGGGGTAGGATTATGTTAAATCTATAAATCAATAGAAGACCTGTTGGAAGATTTGACATCTGTACATATCGAACCTTCTAATTCATGACCACAAATATCTCTCCCCTTATTTATCTACACTATGATATCTCTCACAAGTATTTTAATTTCGCTATAAAATTTTAGGCATCCTTGGGACACCTGGGTGGCTCAGTTGGTTAAGCATCTGCCTTCAGCTCAGGTCATTGATCCCAGGGTCCTGGGATTGAGTCCCGAATCCAGCTCCTTGCTCAGTGGGGAGCCTGCTTCTCCCTCTGCCTGTTGCTCCCCCTGCTTGTGCTCTCTCTCTCTCTGATAAATAAATAAATAAATAAATAAATAAATAAATAAATAAAATCTTTAAAAAAGAATTTGGGGCATTTTTGGTTAGATTTATAACTAGTTTCTTAATATTATTGATGCTACTTAAATAGTATCTTTTTCTATTTTTTTTTTCCTGTTTGTTGCTGGGATATGGAAGTACAATGGAGTTTTATATATCATTTTGTATCTAGTAAACTTACTTAAGTCTCTGAATATGATAGATTCTTTTGGATCCTCTATTTATTTGTGACTTCTAAGCTTTTCTTGGTTAGTCTAGCCAGATATTTGCATGTTGTTTTTTGCTGTTGTTGTTGGCTTATTTGGTTTTTTAAGGAACCAACTTTCTCTATGGGTGTCCGCTCTATTATATGCATGTTTTTTGTTTTATTTATTTCATTTTTTGTGGATGTGTTCTGTCTTTTATTAATTTCTGCTGTTAACTACATTACTTCCTTCCTTCTACTTTCTTTGGATTTTATTTTCTCCTTTTTAGAATACATTTAAAAAGTATTCTATTTTTTATGGCTATATGACTCAATAATTTTTATCCTTTCAGCTAAAAAAATTTATTTATTAGTTTATTTTAGAAGGGGGGTAGTGACAGTGAGAGAGAGAAACTCAAACAAGTTCCACACTGAGCACAGAGCCTGACTTGGGGCTCCCTCTCACACCCCTGAGATCACAACCTGAGCCAAAAACAAGAGTCAGATCCTTAAACAACTGCACCACCCAGGCGCCCCATATCCTTCCAGCTTTTTAATATAAATATTTAAGACTAGAATTTTCCTAAAAGTACAGCTTTATCTGCACCCTACATATTTGGTATTTAAGATTTGTATCATTCAGTTAAAATGTTCTAAATTTTCTTTCCAACTTCTTCTTTCACCCATAGATTATATTAAATACTAAATGTGTTTGTTGGGGGACCTGGGTGGCACAGCAGTTGGGCGTCTGCCTTCGGCTCAGGGCATGGTCCCGGCGTTATGGATCGAGCCCCACATCAGGCTCCTCCACTGGGAGCCTGCTTCTTCCTCTCCCACTCCCCCTGCTTGTGTTCCCTCTCTCGCTGGCTGTCTCTATCTCTGTCAAATAAATAAATAAAATCTTTAAAAAAAATGTGTTTGTTTATTCTTTCTTTTTTGCTTGTTTGTTTTGTTGTTGTTTCTAGTTTCTGACTTAAGTACACTGAGGCAAGAAGATATGCCATGTATGATTTCAGTCCTTTGAAATTTGTTTAAACTTTTTTTATGGCCCATTATATAGTCAATTTTGCAAATGTTCCCTGTGCATTCGAAAAAAATTATTTTGCACTTGATGGATATGATATTCCGTATGTGTCAAAATTTAATTACGCTGTAAAATTTTTGTCTGACTTTTTAATAGCAATTATCAGAAACTTGAAATCTCCTACAATAATTGCAGAGCTATTCACTTCTCCTTATAATTCAGTTTTTGTGTCATGAATCTTGAGGTCATGTTTTAAGCAGAAACAAAATTATAGATGCAAATATATGTATATATATTTGAATTGTAACTTTTGTCCTTATAATATGACCCTCTTTCTCCTAAGAAATTCTTCCAACCTTAAAGTCTGTTTTGCATGATAATTGATGTAATAATTAAATAATAATTAGCTTCCTTTTAGTTAATGTTTGTGCAGTACATTTTTCCATCTTTTACTTTCAACTGTCTGAATTATGTTAGATCTTTTTCTAATTGAGAGCATATATTAGATTCTTTTTTTAAAATTCAACCTGACAATCTTCATCTTTTTACAGGGGCATTTAGTTCCTTTTTAGTCCATGTAACTGCTGATATATTTGTATTGATACCTAATCTTCTATTTTTCTTTTTGTATTATTGATCATTTATTCTTTTTCCACTACTAGTTTAGAAGCTATACATTCTGTTTATATTTTTTAATATTATTCTTAAATTACTACAGGCATCCTTAACTGATCAAAGTCCAAATTTAACCTTCTCTAGGATATTTTAGGGACTATAGAAACTTTTGATTGATTTCTTTCTTTCTTTACATTTACACTGTTGTCCTTGTTTAATTTTTTTTAACTCTAGAGATATATTTTTTAAAAGATTTTATTTATTTGAGAGAGAAAGAGAGCATGAGCAAGGGGGAGGGGCAGAGGGAGAGGAACAAACAGACTCCCCCCTGAGCAGGAAGCCTGATCTTGATCCCAGGACCCTGGGATCATGACCTGAGCTAAGGGCAGATCCTTAACCAACTGAGCCACCCACGTGCCCCTAGAGATTTTTTTTTAAAGATATATTTATTTATTTTACAGAGAGAGAGAGCAAGGGGAGCGGCAGAGGGAGAGAGACAGAATCTCAAGCAGACTGTTTGCTGAGCACAGAGCCCAGTGCAGGGCTTGATCCCACAAACCTGAGATCATGACCTGAGCCAAAATCAAGAGTCAGATGCTTAACCGACCGAGCCACCCAGGGACCCCTAAACTCTAGAGATATTATTATCATTGTATTCAGTCTATGGTCTTCTAGCTTTACATCTACCTATGCCACTTTATTTGCTCCTTATTTCTTCGTGTATCTTCCAACTTCCAACTAGGATTACTTTCCTCTGGTTTGAGGTACATCTTATAGATCTGTTTTTAGTGTGGATATGTTGGTGGCAGTTTTATTTTTTGAAAAGTGTCTTTATTCCACCTTTATTCTTCAAAGATATTTTGACGAGTATAGAATTACAGTGTGATAAATGTTTTTCTACAAGTACATTCCAACTATCATTCTATTTCTTTTTCACTTCCTTTAGTGCTGTTGAGATAAAAGCCATCAGTCTAAATGCTCCTCCTTCAAAGTTAATCTTTGCCTCTGACTATTTTTACAATGTATTTGGCACTTTTACTATAAATATTTTATTATATTTGGAATTTATTGAGATTCCTGTATTTGTGTTTTGGTATATTTCATTAGTTTTGGAAAATTCTTAGCTAATATATTGTCAATTATTTTTTGCATTTTCTCTTCACTACTTCTGAAACTGATTTACTATGTTAGATCATGTCATTCTCTCTTCCATATTTTTTCATCTGTTTTTCATATTTTCTAATTTTTTGTAAATTTGTGCCACATTCTGGATAATTACTTTTGATCTCCCTCTAATTCACAAAGTCTCTTTTTAGTTGTGTCTAATCTACCTTAAAATCCATATCATCTTCTAAATTCCGTATATTCACTTTAAAATTTTGATAATTGAATTTATTTTTTAAAAGATTTTCTTTCTTTCTTTCTTTCTTTCTTTCTTTCTTTCTTTCTTTCTTTCTTCTTTCTTTCTTTCTTTCTTTCTCTAAATTCCATATATTCACTTTAAAATTTTGATTATTGAATTTATTTTTTAAAAGATTTTCTTTCTTTCTTCTTTCTTTCTTTCTAGAACATGAGTAGGAAGAGGGGCAGAGGGAGAAAGAATGAGAGAGTCTCAGGCAACCTCCACACTGATTGTAGAGCTCAGCACAGGGCTTGGTCTCACAACCCTGAGATCATGACCTGAACTGAAATCAAGAGCCAGATGCTTAACTGACTGAGCCACCCAGGTGCTCCAGGATCCAGCACCTTTAGCTCGGTGGTCTTTGGAAAGTTACATAAGTTCTATAAGCCCTACTTGACATAGATGTCAAATGGAATTAATGATAATACTGATCTTATAAGGTTTCTGTAAAAATAACAAATAACTCGTATAAAGTACATCACAAGGTGCCTGCTAAATAGTAAACTATTAATAAATGTTAGCTATTCTTATTATTTGGCCTGTGATATGTCAGAATTTTTTTGCATTAAGAAATCATGCACGTGTGATGTGGAAATTGGAGCTAGACTATTCCTAGTTATTTCTTTTTATAGATCAAACTGAAGGGCATTAGACTTGAAGTCAGAAGACTTGGATTGGAATTCAACCCACTAACTATGACCAGGGTGCAACCTAAATCATAAAAACTACATCTATCATGTGAGGCAGGATAACATCTACCTTAGAGGGTTGTTTTAAGCTTATGAAATATAGTTGATAAATTAATTGCTCTACCCGGATCTCCCAGGTCTCATTTTTGTCAGTTTGTACACTGACAAATGTAGTGAGATATTAGAAATGTTAATTTTGTCCCAATCTCTTCCTGGCTGAAATTGGTCAGAGGCAGTCATTACTTGAAGAGAATTAGAATTGTAAATAACAAGCATTTAGAGGAGAAAAAAAAAAAAACCAAACCTGACATTTCTTCCCATCTTCTAAATATTGTTTTTTTGGAAAGAAGAAAAGGTGCTCAAAGTTCAAGACTCTGAAGGAAGCAAAACATAGAATATATGCCATGATAAAAAGCTAGAAATAGCGTAGTGAACTCCTCAGTCTTCCTACCTTTGGTGGTGAGAGGAGTCATTAATTTGGGGGTGAGTGGTGTGGTTAGTCAATAAGTGTCACCTAGAAAGAAAGGAAGGAAGAGAGTGGATGAAGCCAACAAATCGGCATCAAGAAAATCACTATCACTCTGCTGTTTCAACCTCAATTTGTTGTGAAAGAACTAAGTTGATTCCTGAAATGCTCTATTGCCATTTTGGTGACTGCCACGTGTCACTTGGGTTGAGGAATCTTGTTAGCTGCTGCTCACGTAGCTGTTAAGGGAGAGTCTTGCATTCACAGGGGCCTGCATGTTGTCTATGGATTCTTCAGCAGAAAACACATCTGTTCATTGCCCAAGATTTTGCTGACTGTCATCCAAAGCAACCCCATTATGAACAGATCATCCAATTTTTAATGGCTTGGACATTTTATGAACATTGAAAACAGCAAGTAAGTGGTTAGGAAGCATTTGATGAGAGAAAAATTTCTCAGCCTTAGTATTGGATGAGAAAGACCAATGATGAAATACCCATTATGCTAGAATCCCCTTTTGTCCTCTCCCCAGATAATATAAGCAGAATCTACTTTATAGCTACATCTTAAAGGTCTCACCTACTCTTAATTCTTTCCACACATTCTCAAAGAAGTGTTGATTATCCCCTCCTTTTGGGTAAACCACTATATATTGTTGTTCTAGCACCTGCCATAGTATGTTGCCAATATTTGTTTACATTTATTTCCACTTCTAGACTATGCAATTAATAGTGTCATTTAATCTTGGCATCTCTAGCATATAATTCCTGGCACATAGAAGACTCTTAGCAAATGCCAAATGAATGAATGAATGTATGTACATATTATTTCCTTCTTGTACACATATTATAAGGCTTACTCTGTGCAGGATATCTTTAAAAATCAGAGAGAACTTAAGTTTTCTGAAAGTCTGGGATCAGTAGCTAAGTGTAATGATATATGCCTAGTAAGAGTGGTGACCATAGGGTCTTATATGAACAATATGAACTATTTCCTATGCGGTGTAATTTTTTTGTGTGCCTTTGAAGTCTCTTTGTAACCAAATACTCTTCACTCTCACTTCCAGGATACCTGAAATTCTACTATATCAACATTTCAAATATTTTAATATTTGAATGCCAACATGCAAAGTTGTGAACTTACAATTAGTAGTCTTGGTGTAACAAAGATGGTAGAGAAGTGGAGAGCGAGAACCAAACATTTTTGCAGTATAAATTTTGAATGAGTCATAAGTTCAACCTAGTTGTAAACTAGTATTTTGTTTAGAGTAGTAGTTAAATGTGCTTGTATTATTCCTCTCCAATTGTTCCATTTTGTAATTCTTTTATTAATAAAAAAGATTGTTTTTTTTAAAAAAGGAATTATCATATTGAAGTAGAATCAGTTCTTATTTCATTATGCTACTAGTCTTGCATTTATATCCTCCTTCCTAGAACCATCTACCACTTTCCCAATGGCCCTTTCTAACACATTTCCAAACACTTTGGTCTCCATCTCCTTATCAAGTAAAAGCTGGAATTTGCCTTCATCTTGGACAATCCTGAAGGCCTATGAAAAGTGCATGGAGTCTTGTAAAGAGGAGAGAACCAGGGCGAGTTTAACTGCAAGGGTGTTGCTACCATGTTCAGCAAATCCTATTACAATTGCTGTCCAGGGGCACCTGGGTGGCTCAGTCGTTGAGCGCCTGCCTTTGGCTCAGGGCATGATCCTGGCGTTCGGGATCGAGCCCCGCATCAGGTTCCTCTGCTATGAGCCTGCTTCTTCCTCTCCCGCTCCACCTGCTTGTGTTCCCTCTCTCGCTGGCTGTCTCACTGTCTGTCAAATAAATAAATAAAATCTTAAAAAAAAAAAAAGAATTGCTGTCCAGTATTTCATTGCTTGTTGTCAATTCTTAGAAAAACTTCTTGACAAATTGTAAAATAATATACTTTAACCTCAAATCTAGTAATTCTCAAATCTTATCAATCACCAGCATTACCTGGGGCTCGTAAAAAAACAAAAGTCCTTCATCCCTTGTAGATTTTGTTTCAGTAGGTCTGAAGAGTTGCCTGTATTTTTTTTAAAAGTTCCCAAAGTGATTCTAATATTCTATCAATATCCAAGCTTAATACTTAGGGTAACATTTGTTTATCACGTGTCTCATTTCCCAGATGTTTTGTACAACCAAATGGATCACTGAGGGTAGAATCAAAAGTCCTTCCAACTGCAGACACTGGAACTTGATACCTAAATAAATGTTTTACAAGATATTTCTGCCAGTGTTAAGCTATTTTGGGGGCTGCAAACATTCCAGGTGAACACTATTCTCCCATCTTTTTTCAAGACCCACTTAAAAACCTACTCTGAATGAAAGTTTCCTAACCTAATACTACTCATACTGATCTTTTTCCTCTCCACATCTCTGCATCCACGGGGCTTATAGTATGCAATTTAACATTTAAGGATATACCTTTATTAAAGGAAATGATGGAAACTGTGTAATTGCTAACTATGATTCAAATGTTATGCTTATTATTTTGTCCTATATTGTTTGTTGTTATATTTCTTCTCCCCTCCCTATCTAGATTTCAAAGTCTCTGAAAATTACTGGGTATGGCACTTTTCTGATACAAATAATAAAATATCAAAACAACATGCTGGTTAATTTGGGAATATGCTGCAAGAAGGAGAAGGTGAGTTGCTAGTTCGAACAAGAGAATAGTATTGGTGTACAAAAAGACAATTAGGTTTCTTAAGCTTTCATACTCTCTTTATCCTTTGGCATGCCAATTATTCTAGCTACTATCTTTTAGTTGTTTTTTTTTTATTATATTATGTTAATCACCATACAGTACATCCCCAGATTCCGATGTAAAGTTTGATGCTTCATTAGTTGCGTATAACACCCAGTGCACCATGCAATACGTGCCCTCCTTACTACCCATCACCAGTCTATCCCATTCCCCCACCCCCTCCCCTCTGAAGTCTTC
Organism: Ailuropoda melanoleuca; assembly: GCF_002007445.2. Classification (NCBI taxonomy): domain Eukaryota; kingdom Metazoa; phylum Chordata; class Mammalia; order Carnivora; family Ursidae; genus Ailuropoda; species Ailuropoda melanoleuca. The sequence continues at coordinate 15,284,105 of NC_048233.1, forward strand.
AGTTTGTTTCTCATAGTCCATAGTCTCTCATGTTTCATTCCCCCTTCTGATTACCCCCCTTTTCTTTATCCCTTTCTTCCCCTACCGATCATCCTAGTTCTTATGTTCCATAGATGAGAGAAATCATATGATAATTGTCTTTCTCTGCTTGACTTATTTCACTTAGCATTATCTCCTCCAGTGCCGTCCATGTTGCAGCAAATGTTGAGAATTCGTTCTTTCTGATAGCTGAGTAATATTCCATTGTATATATGGACCACAGCTTCTTAATCCAGTCATCTGTTGAAGGGCATCTCGGCTCCTTCCATGATTTGGCTATTGTGGACAATGCAGCTATGAACATTGGGGTGCATATGGCCCTTCTCTTTACTACGTCTGTATCTTTGGGGTAAACACCCAGTAGTGCAATGGCTGGGTCATAGGGTAGTTCAATTTTTAACTTTTTAAGGGACCTCCACACTGTTTTCCAGAGTGGCTGTACCAACTTGCATTCCCACCAACAATGTAGGAGGGATCCCCTTTCTCCACATCCTCTCCAACAATTGTTGTTTCTTGCCTTGTCTATCTTTGCCATTCTAACTGGCGTAAGGTGGTATCTCAGTGTGGTTTTGATTTGAATTTCCCTGATGGCTAATGATTTTGAACATTTTTTCATGTGTCTGTTAGCCATTTGTATGTCTTCATTGGAAAAGTGTCTGTTCATATCTTCTGCCCATTTTATGATTTGTTTATTTGTTTCTCGTGTATTGAGTTTGAGAAGTTCTTTGTAGATCTTGGATACCAGTCCTTTATCTGTGGTGTCCTTTGCAAATATATTCTCCCATTCCGTGGGCTGTCTCTTAGTTTTTTTGACTGTTTCCTTGGCTGTGCAGAAGCTCTTTATCCTGATAAAGTCCCATAAGTTCATTTTATCTTTTATTTCTCTTGCCTTTGGAGATGTGTCGTGAAAAAGGTTGCTCTGGCCGATGTCATAGAAGTTGTTGCCTATGTTCTCCTCTAGAATTTTGATGGATTCCTGTCTCACATTGAGGTCTTTCATCCATTTGGAGTTTATTTTTGTGTATGGTGTGAGAGAGTGGTCAAGTTTCATTCTTTTGCATGTAGCTGTCCAATTTTCCCAGCACCATTTATTGAAGAGACTGTCTTTTTTCCACCGGATGTTTTTTCCTGCTTTATCAAAGATTAGTTGCCCAAAGAGCCGAGGGTCCATTTCTGGGTTCTCTATTCTGTTCCATTGGTCGATGTGTCTGTTTTTGTGCCAGTACCATGCTGTCTTTGTGATCACAGCTTTGTAGTACAGCTCGAAATCCGGCATTGTGATGCCCCCAGCTTTGTTTTTCCTTTTCAACAGTTCCTTGGAGATTCGGGGCCTTTTCTGGTTCCATACAAATTTAAGGACTATTTGTTCCAGTTCTTTGAAAAATGTCCTCGGTATTTTGATCGGGATAGCATTGAAAGTGTAGATTGCTCTGGGTAGTATGGACATTTTAACTATGTTAATTCTTCCAATCCATGAGCATGGAATATTTTTCCATCTTTTTATGTCTTCCTCAATATCTTTCAAAAGTGATCTATAGTTTCTAGGATATAGGTCCTTTACGTCTCTGGTTAAGTTAATTCCAAGGTAACGTATGGTTTTTGGTGTTATTGTAAATGGGATGGATTCCCTAATTTCTCTTTCTTCAGTCTCGTTATTCGTGTATAGAAATGCAACTGATTTCTGGGCATTGATTTTGTATCCTGCCACCTTACTGAATTGTTCTATAACTTCTAATAGTTTGGGAGTGGATTCCTTTGGGTTTTCCATATAGAGTATCATGTCATCTGCAAAGAGAGACAGTTTGACTTCTTCTTTGCCGATTTGGATACCTTTGATCCCTTTTTGTCTTCTGATTGCTGTTGCAAGGACTTCTAGTACTATGTTGAATAATAGTGGCGAGAGTGGGCATCCTTGTCGTGTTCCTGATCTTAAGGGAAAGGCTTCCAGCTTTTCCCCATTGAGAATAATGCTTGCAGTAGGCTTTTCATAGATGGCTTTTATGAGATTGAGAAATGTACCCTCTATTCCTACACTCTGAAGGGTTTTAATCAGGAAAGGATGCTGTATTTTGTCAAATGCTTTTTCTGCATCAATTGAGAGGATCATATGGTTCTTGAGTCTTTTCTTGTTGATATGATGTATCACATTGATTGATTTGCGAGTGTTGAACCATGCTTGCATCCCAGGTATGAATCCCACTTGGTCATGATGGATAATCCTTTTAATGTACTGTTGGATTCTATTAGCAAGGATCTTGTTGAGGATTTTGGCATCCATATTCATTAGAGAAATCGGTCTGTAATTCTCCTTTTTGAGGGGGTCTTTGCCTGGTTTGGGGATCAAGGTAATATTAGCCTCATAGAATGAGTTTGGTAGCTTTCCTTCTGTTTCTATTTTTTGAAATAGCTTTAGGAGAATAGGTATTATTTCTTCTTTGAATGTTTGGTAGAATTCCCCAGGAAAACCGTCTGGGCCTGGAGTTTTATTATTTGGAAGGTTGTTTATCACTGACTCAATTTCTTCATAGTTAATTGGCCTATTTAAGAAATCTATTTCTTCCTGTTTCAGTCTTGGTAGTTTATAGGTTTCCAGGAAGGCCTCCATCTCTTCCAGATTGTTTAGTTTTTTGGCATATAGCTGTTGATAAAAGTTTCTAATAATCCTTGCAATTTCAATGGTGCTGGTCGTGACCTCTCCCTTTTCAGTCATAATTTTAATAATCTCAGTCCTTTCTCTTTGTTTTTGGACAAGTTTTGCCAGTGGTCTATCAATTTTATGGATTCTCTCAAAGAACCAGCTTCTAGTCCTGTTGATCTGCTCTACTGTGCTTCTGGTTTCTAATTCATTGATTTCTGCTCTAATCTTGGTCAACTCCTTCCTTGTCAGTGGGTTAGGCCTGTCCCTCTGTTGCTGTTCCAGTTTCTTGAGGTGAGAATATAGAAACTGCATTTTAGATTTTTCTATTCTTTTGAGTGAGGCTTGGATGGCTATGTATTTCCCCCTTAGGACTGCCTTTGCAGTATCCCATAGGTTTTGGACCGTTGTGTATTCATTCTCGTTGGTCTCCATAAATTGTTTAATTTGTTTTTTGATTTCCTGGTTTATCGAGTCATTCTTGAGCAGGATGGTTCTTAGCCTCCAAGTGTTTGAGTTTCTTCCAGGTTTTTCCTTGTGGTTGAGTTCCAATTTCAGAGCGTTGTGGTCTGAGAATATGCAGGGGATAATTTCAATCTTTTGGTATTGGCTGAGACCTGTTTTGTGTCCCAGAGCATGATCTATTCTTGAGAATGTTCCATGGGCATTTGAATAGAATGAGTATTCTTTGGTTCTGGGGTGTAGTGTTCTATATATATCTATGAGGTCCAACTCGTCGAGTATGGCATTCAAAGCCTTTGATTCTTTGCTTAGTTTTTGCCAGGGTGTTCTGTCTATTTCTGATAGTGGGGTGTTGAGGTCCCCTACTATTACTGTGTTCTTATCTATATGTCTCTTTATTTTGGTTAAGAGTTGGCTTGTGTATCTTGCTGCTCCCCTGTTGGGGGCATATATATTAATAATTGTCATATCCACTTGTTGAATACTTCCTTTAAGAATAATATAGTGCCCTTCTGTATCTCTCTCTATGGCCTCTAGTTTAAAATCCAGTCTATCTGATATGAGAATTGCTACTCCAGCTTTCTTTTGAGGTCCATTTGCGTGGAAGATGGTACTCCATCCCCTTACTCTAAGTCTGAATGCATCTTTGGGTTCAAAATGAGTCTCTTGTAGACAGCAAATGGATGGGTCATGTCTTTTTATCCAATCTGCAACCCTGTGGCGTTTTATGGGAGAGTTTAAGCCATTTAGATTGATAGAGATTATTGACAGATATGATTTTAATGATGCCATTTCTCTTTAAAGTCTTTGTATCGGTTGTGACTTGCTGCTCTGTATCACTCTTGGGGCCTTTTTACCTTTATAGAGCCCCCCTTAATATCTCCTGTAGGGCTGGTTTCGTGGTTACGAAATTGGTTAATGATTGGCGATTTTGGAACGTCTTTATTTCTCCATCAATTCTGAATGACAGCTTTGCTGGATAAAGGATCCTTGGCTGCATGTTTTTCTCTGAAAGAGCTTTAAAAATGCCCCCCCAAGCCTTTCTCTCATTCCAGGTCTCTGTAGACAGGTCTGACGTAATCCTGATACCTTTGCCTTGGTACGTGAGAAATTTCTTTGCCCTGGCCGCTTTCAATACTGTATCCTTGGATCTAATATTTGCGAATTGCACTATGACATGCCGTGGCGTAGGTTTGTCCTGGTTGAGCTTGGATGGGGTCCTCTCTGCCTCTTGGACACGAATGCTTGTTTCCCTTGCTAGATTAGGGAAGTTTTCAGCTACAATTTGTTCAAATATCTCTTCTAGACCTCTGTTTTTCTCCACCCCTTCAGGGATGCCGATGATTCTGACATTGGATCGTTTCATAGAGTCAGTAATCTCCCGTAATCTACATTCGTGGGCGTGGATTTTTTTAAGACCAGCTTCTATTTTCGTTTTTTCTTCTACTAACCCATCCTCCAATTCGCTAACGCGTTCCTCTGCCTCGGTGACCCTGGCCGTCAGAGCCTCTAGTTTTGACTGCATTTGGCTCATAGAATTTTTAATTTCTGTCAGATTCGCTCTCATTTCTGCCCTTAGGGATTCTATATTCTCAGCAACGCTTTCTCTGATGCTTTTTTCAAGTTTACTCATCATCTTGACCATTGTTGCTCTGAATTCCATTTCTGATAATTGGGATACATCCATATGTATTAATTCTGTGGCCGAGGCCAATTCTGTGGCAGAGGCCACAGACTCATTATCTTTTCTTTGCTGGGGGGGACTTCTCCTTCTCGTCATTCTGATGAAGAGAGATTGCAGGGTTGTCCAGAGCCCAAGTGTTGACTGGGACCCAGGCCGTGCGCCCTTGTTTTATAGAGATCTTAGGGATGTGGGCTTCTTCCTTAAAGAGTTTATTTATTTATTTGAGAGAGAGAGAGACAGTCAGCAAGAAAGGGAACCCAAGCAGAGGAGTGGGAGAGGAAGAAGCAGGTTCCCGGTGGAGAAGCCCGATGAAGGACTCCTTACGGAGCGTTGTGATCACACCCTAATCCGAAGACAGGTGCTTGGTGACTGCGCCACTCAGGCGCTCCGGGTTGTGGGCTTCTTGATTTTTCAGCCTGCCTTCTGGGGGAGGGGCCTGCCTGCAGGTACTCAGAAAACCCTGTTTGGGTAGAGTCTCTGTGTCCCTTGCGAGGGGGGATGGGGATGGGCACCCTGTGAGCCGGTATTTCCGGGCTTTTGTTCTCTGGCGGCTTTCCCTGGCGGTTTGCTATGCCTCTTCTGAGAGAGCAGCAGCGGCTGAAATTCAGCCTCTGTCTCAGAACAGAGGGATCGCGGATCGTTCTCCACTGATGTTCTGGCCACTTTAACTCTGTTTCTGTTGGTGCTGCTCAACCCTGCAGCATCCCGGGCTGTGCGCCCCACACCCGGCGTCCCAGCCCTCACTTCCAGGGCCGGCACGTCTCTGTCCTTTGTGTTTCCAACCCCGCCAGCCGCCAGCCGCCCCGCGCGGGCTCCCGGAGCTCCCCGTCTCAGTCTGGTGTCTCACGGGTGCTGACCGCGAGTCCGCCTGCTCCCCCGTGCAGGTGGCCCGCCAACCGCCAGCCGTCCCGCGTGTGCTCCCGGAGCTCCCGTTCTCAGTCTGCTGTCTCAAGCGTGCGGGTCCGCGGTCCGTCCGCTCTCCCGTGCAGGTGGCTACCGCTTCCCAGCGCCCTGACACGGCGGCTCCCTCCCCCTTCTGTTTAGCTTCCGATATTTGTGAGCAGTTTCACAGCTCCCCGCTTCGTACCTCGATACTCAGCGTTGGAGATGTTCATTTGTAGAGATCCAGATGTATCTTCCTGCGTCTCAGGCTGATTCCGTGGATATTCCTGCTGGTCTGGTACCTATCCAGCTCAACTCAGGGGACCGGCTGAAAAAGGNGGACCGGATGAAAAAGGGGTCCCCTACTCCTCCGCCATCTTAACCTCCTACTATCTTTTAGTTTTATGTACAGAGATTTATGCTTTTTTGGGGGCAAAAATGTGGATTATACAGGTCAGAGACTCACAATCAATCAGTAAGTCATTTATTAGGTTCAAACTATTGACAAAAAGTGAAAGATTCGTGTCTTCCTCATATTACCTGATTTCTCTAGGTCTCAAGATGGTTATTTAAAAATATATATATTTTCTGTTAATTATTATATGTTTTAACATTTATGGTAGGTTAAAACATTTATAAGGAACTGAACATCAAAAGCCAAATTTGCATTTTTTAGTTAAAGTATACATTTTCTGGAATTAAATGTAGGAGAGGAAAAATAATTTTCCTTATACACTTCTGAGTTCTTGGATGACACCTTTGTAATAAAAAATGGATTAACAAAAGAAAAACTGAAGTTTATTTACACACATGTATATGTGAGAGATACTTGGGGGAAAATGAGTAACTCCCTATGCTTGCTTAGAATTCAGGCTTAAATACCATTTTAATATAGAAAGGACATGCAGGATGTAGACTTACTCTTAGGGGAGTGTGAATGATTTTTAAGAAAGGTTAATAGGTCCTTAGAGGGAGGTATGAGTTTGTGACCAAAGTGTGGGTGTCATGTCTACTTCTTGTCTTCTCTCCTGTGTTAAGAGTCAGTCTTCCCTCATTGATGAAACTCAGGGAGGGAACTATGACAATTGAGCTCTTTTTGGAGGATCTATCTTTAGGCAGATAAGGGGATTCAGAGAAAGCTTATTTGGGCATTGACTATTTTCCAAGGGCCTGCAGCTCAAAATAACCACTATACCAAATCCGCATATCTTGGGGTAGCATATTCTGCTACCCTTCCCATACATTAAGATTTTAGATATTCTACTCTTCATATATTTCTTTCCATTTTCCAGTTTGAATACAAATGTAAGAATTTTTCTCACTAACATTTGGAGTTTATATTGTTTAATTAATATCCATAGTGAGGAAGAGCATATTGTGAATTATACAGATTTGAGGACATCCTCTGAGTTTCTCACCATAATTGTTTGGCCATGAGTGAAATATACCTAATTACACAGGTAAAGGGAAGCCCAAATTCTCAATGAAAGGAATAAATTGCTTATCTTCAAATATCAGTAATAGAGAACTCACAAACAAAATTCTATAAAGTTTCTTTTATAAATGGTTATAGCATAGCTAAACTGTGGAAGGAGCCGAGATGCCCTTCAACAGACGAATGGATGAAGAAGATGTGGTCCTTATATACAATGGAATATTACTCAGCCATCAGAAAGAATGATTACCCAACATTTGTAGCAACATGGACAGGACTGGAGGAGATTATGCTAAGTGAAATAAGTCAAGCAGAGAAAGACAATTATCATATGGTTTCACTCATTTATGGAACATAAGGAATAGCAGGGAGATCGGTAGGAGAAGGAAGGGAAGAATGAAGGGGGTCAGTAAAGAGAAGGGGTAATGAACCATGAAAGACTATGGACTCTGGGAAACAAATTGAGGATTGCGGGGGGGTGGGATTGGGATAGGCCGGTGATGGGTATTAAGGAGGGCACTTATTTCATGGAGCACTGGGTGTTATACGGAAACAATGAATCATGGAACACTACATCAAAAACATGATATACTGTATGGTGACTAACATAACATAATAAATAATTTAAAAAAATAAATAAATGGTTGTAGCTATCTTCTAGAAATATCTTAAAAATATTTTGCATTCTGTATATTTTAACAAAAAGAATAATATATAATTAGTAGTTCCTTCATGTGTGTCTGATAACTGAATAGTTGCCTTTAACATAGGGTCAGCAGGGCCTATTTATTTTAATTTGATAATTTAAATTTTCCATTTGGGAACAAGATATAAAATGAAACCATATGGAGAAGAAATAACTTTATAGTTATAAATTTCAGTGATTATGAAGTCAATTTACACTTCTATTTTAAAAACTGTTGTATGTTTCTGCTTGAAACTATTGTTTATAAATGTTTTAAGCTTGTCTTTTAATGATGTAAATAAAGGTAGTTTTCAAAAGTTGTAAATTAGTAAGGGTCAAACACAACCTAGAAAATAAATACAAAAATATATAAACTATTGAACTAGATTGAAGTACTATTGTTTAAGATTGGAAACTTGGAGAAATTTCTTTCACAGGAAAATAAACAAAATGAGGGTGTAAATGTAGAAAGAATTTTACAGCCTGGAGAGATTCAGTTGAAACTTGAGAGTTCATTGTTGAAAACTGAAGTTAGAAATTTGTAGAATTACCATTCCTCGTCTCATTTGTTACTGTACGTCCTGTCAAAAGCATGACCCCAAGGTAGCCAGCTGAAAATGCGCCAGGTTCTTTAGCTTACAATTCCTGTACTGATTGTCCAATTAATTAAAATATTTCTTGATTCAACAAACATTTTTTTTTGTAGTTTTTACCTCATTCTAGGTGCTCTGCTGGACTCTGAGCATAAGAATGGGTGAGAAATGGTGCCATGCTGGAGGAGCTGAGAGCTCTTTTTCCACGGGGTTGTTGATAGAGAGTAGCAGGGCCAATGTGATAATCCAGGTTGTCAGGACTCCTGGTTTAGTTCTTTTTCTGGAAGGCTGTAGCGCTTCTAAAGTTTAAACATCTGGCCAGTGCCAAAAATAGAGAATGCTGGCAGTGATATAAATGAATCAGTACCTCTAACTCATGGTAGGTTAATAAAGGCCTACGTATTTTGGAACTATTAAAAGCAAACCTACAGTATCTGAGGTAATGGGCCCTAACATCCGCACAATAGGGGTCAAATTCTAAACCTAAAAAACACCCCCAAACGCAAGTACTAACATCAAAGGTATTGGTTTTAAAATACAAAAACACTAAAGCAAGTATTTAAAGTATCAAGACAAGGATTTAAATGTAATTGAGGTCCTTTCTTAATTACTCAGTTAAAGCAATTCTACATATGGAAGACAGGAAATTTTCAATTTCCAGCTTGAGCAGCTCTTCCTTGCTCCTTGCTGTAGGGAAAGACTTCTAGGACTTGGTGGCTGATTGTGCATGTATCGCTTCATCAGGAAAATAAAGCAGTCAAAGCAGGGCAAAGGGAATTCACAATTATTGAGTATCCTCCACAGGCCCTGAGTTTTATGTTTGTCATGTCATTTAATCATCAAAGCAACTTTATGTGATAGGGATTATTGTCTTCCTTCTACTGAACACTGAATTTGAATATTTTAAATACTATGCCCAAGGACACAGATAGTCAATGGTAGAGTCAGAAATGGAATGAAGCTAGTTTAATTCCAAGGTTCATGTTCTTTGCAGCATACCATTCCACCTCCAAGGATTAGAGCAAGCTTCACGTGAGAGAAAAAACACCTGAAGGTGAAGTAGGGAAGATAGAAATCAGGGAGGGCTAACATTTATATTTCTGTTGATTTAACAATTATAGCAGCAGAAGGGCTAGGTTTATGATCCTTGTTATCCTCTGATCAAAATCATTTTCCACACGTGGTGCCAGAAATGGAACTCGGTTCCCTCACTTGTGTTGTACCCAAGAGCGCACCTTCATGCTCAATCTTCTGAGAGTTCTGCTTCCATTGAGAAGTAGGAAGATAAAATTCTGGGCTTTGGACGTGGAGAGCCTTGTTTAAATACCACTTTTGCCACCAACTGATATATATATAGACAAATTATTTAACCTTTCTGTGCTTTGGTTGTCTCAATGGGGAGAATAATAATAATGCTTCATTCCTAAGCTTGTGGGGGCTAGATAGGATGAGACATATATAAAGAACCTACTATTGTCTCTTGTCCAAAGTGAGTGCTCTGATGAGATAGCATCAGAAAAACATCAAAGTAACAGGGAACTTTCACAATAAATTATCTTGTTACATAAATTTGTGTAAAACCATTCTATCTATAAGATACTGCAGGGAACATTGAGGAGAATATGATCTATTCCTTCAAGGAGCTTGCCCTCTAATTAGGGAAATAAGATCTAGCCAAAATAAAACAACTGAGACATTTCCAAGCTTCCTGGAATTTCTATCAAAAATCTATCTTTGCAGTAATTTTAAAACATGACAGTTTTAACTAAGCACTGGTTTGGAGAGCTATATCTCTGCCTGAAGATATACTTTGATGGCCGTAATCTTTGTCTTTCTGCTTCAGTGACATGGAGACGGATTGGATGCCAGGGTGTTAGAGAATCTTCCTAGCTGATTAGACTGCTATAGACATAACAAAGGCCATACTTTAAATTAGCTCCAACAGTCAAATCAGAGTGAACAGAATACTTGGGTCTGTGATGGAGACATATTGGCAGCTGATGAAGGTTGTCTAGAGGGATTTTGGTGAAAAACCAAAGTATATTAATGCTGAAAGCAGTTTGAATCCAATGTAAGGATTAAGGGTGATTTAGAAGGAAATGTTTATGCTAACAATTTATTTCTACTCTAATTTTATTTTCCTTAAAGTTTGTCTTTATGTATTGGCTTTAAGACTCATGCAAAATAATAATTTTTCAGATTTCTTTCATGAGTGACTTAAAAATATTAATTGTTTTAAAAAATCACACTCAGGAGTATTTTAATACCCTAGACCATCTTATCAAGGTGCGCACTACCATATGGGGCAAAATACCCTAATAGCAGATTTAGGTCTTTTGATTGAGGGAGCAAATTGCATCTTGATTCTGCAACCCCTATTCAAAATCCAAGGAAAATTTGTATCACTTGTCATTAGAAGGACTCTCATAATGAACTTTTCCAGAATTTATCTAATTTTTTACATATTTTTTAATTTAAATAGAAACTTGGCTTAACTTGGGTTTCCTGGGAAATAAATTTTGAATCTGAGGTTTCCGTGTTGGATGTTTATTGAGGACTACTCTCAGGATCAACCTGTGATGGAGTGACAGAAGAAGAATGACAGAGGGAGGAGCTGTGATGCAATCACAGCAAAGTTGTTGGATTCTAAAGAAAACTCTGAAACTGGAATGGTTCTTCAGAGTTGGACCTTTATTTTCTGTTCATCAAACAGCAATGGGATTTGGGCTGTCCATGGGAAGGGGAGGTGACCTTGGGTGACATTGCTTTTTTCTGTCAATAGCTAGAGGACATGTCTGAGAACCTCTAAACATTAGCTGAGGCTCCCATCAGTTGGGGGAATGAGTGCCTTAACATCTATTACAGGCTACCCATTGAGTTTCTCAGGTCCATTTGTTTTTCATGGTAAGTTCTAGGAACACTTTCCCCAGGATTCTGATAGGTCTCTCTTTTGGGGGAAACTTGCCTGAGAAAGGTTAGAGGCATGCCTTACTGGCCCATTTCTATAATTGTTCTCATGACTACATTTGATACTCCCCATCTCCTTCCTCTACTAACCTCTGCTACCCATTTCCCTGACTCATGGCTACCATCTCTTTTAGCCTAGATTACTTGACTGGAGATGATCTAGACTTCAGTCCTGAGGAGTCTGAATCTCTGATCACTGTAGTAATGGCTGCTGCACATGCCCATTTATCAATAAAACTGGGTAAAGGAATAATAATGGTCACTTGAGTACTGAACATATGCTCCCATTGTTTAAAAGTAGCCTTATCACTTATTGATCAAGGCCCACTGCTTCTAACAGTAGGGCTACCCCTTTCCTTCTCTGCAGGTCTCTTGACAGGAGGACTGACCAGGAAATAGCCTTAGCTTAAAGCTTAATGAGACTCTTGTTTTGTTCCCTGATGAAAGCATTTCCCTTTTTGCAACTAGACCACTAAACTTATGAAGCCCAGAGTTTCAAGAACGAGAAGCACAAATTCCCCAAGTGGGGACTCTTTTACTTCTAGTTTATGGCTTCTAGATCCATGTATTCTATTTATTGAAGGCATAACATATTATAAGTGTTGCATATTTAGAATGAATTCTGCATGTTAAAGATATTGTCCTATCCATGTATGGAATCATCTCCAAATTGTTATCTCACTTCTGCCTTCATGCCGTTCTTCCATCATGCTATCAAACCCACAGTTTCTGGATGGTAGAGTGTATGATCCATGGTCATGTCCATGGTGATACACTCACTGCCATGATTCCTTTTCTGTAAAGTGGTTTCTTGGTCTGGAGCAATGTTAGATGGAATTTCATGCTGATGGGTCAAACTCTCTGTAAGCCCTAGCATAAAAAGTAAGACAAATCCATACTTGGAATGAATGTCTATTCTGGTCACAATGAATAACAGCACCTTCTAGAGTAGAAGAGTCCAATGTAGTAACCAACTTATACTAAGTAGCTGTTTTAATCTCCCTGGGGGATAGTGACATATCTGGACCGAGCATTCATCTCTTGTCATCACTTTAGATCTCTGTGGTTGGCTATTTGGATATTTGGCACAGAAGCAGTGGCTAGATCAACTTTAGTGAGTGAATCCATGCTGGGCCATGCATACATAGTCTTCATCCCACCGTCTTAGACTCTTACACCCATTGTGTCAACAATGCAATGATCATTGGCTAAGGCTGGCTAACATCAACTGACTAGATCATTCTGTTTCAATGGTTATTGATTCCTTCTTCTGTGGGACAGGTGCTTTCTTCTAGACCTTCTCCTGGCATTTTGTTTGTATATTCATTACTATTCTAATTACCTGAGGACTTGTTATTTTGCTGCCCAACATCCATTGACCCTTCCTAATGGTCTATTCTGTTCCTGGAATGATGAATTTAATTATTAAAATGATGGCTTTTTCATTTTACTCCTCTTTCTGAAGGCACTTGATCCATCGTAGGCCAATCCTATGCTTCCTCCCTGGAGAGAAAATGGTCATTTTACCTAAACAGGTACAGCTTCAGCAAACCTTGCTATCACTACGCTGTTGTGGTTCTTGCATCTTAGTATTCTTTCTGGCCTTGGTGGCTGTCTGTGCTCTAGTCTGGTTCTTCAGCTTCCCATTAATTCTGAGGTTCTCAGAATCCATCTGACATATCGTTTTCCCCATAATATAATCAGAGGACAATTTTCCTATTTACACTCCATAGAATGACCTATCCAACTTTGCCTTATCATTAGGTATATTTCTTGGTGCAACTAGAGTGTAAGCCAGTGGAGAGCAAGAACTATGATTTATTCATCTTCTTACCCTCTGCAGGACCAAGAAGAAATACAGCTGTTAAATAAGTGCTGTATTAAATTTAATCAATTATCAAGTGTTTTTAGCACCCTCCTTGTGAAGGATATAGTGTTTACTTACATGAGCACGTCGCAGTCTTAAGTCCAACAGAGCAGTTAGAATCCACTTCTCTTTGACCTAAGCTTTCCTGGGAGAAGTTCTGGAAAAAATAGACAGGATTTCCTACCTAAAAGCATACAGGAATGAAGTAAAGCCCTTCATATACCACTTGGCAAAAATCTCCAAACTTCTCTGCAAAATCTAGTCATCCCAAACCTCCTAAATCCATAAGTTGCCATTGATAACATCTAACTCTCCTCTCTCATAGACACCTTTTCATGCCTGGGCATTTGAGGTGTTGTTTTTATCTTTTCTTCTAGTTAATTGTTTATTCCTCTGAGGCCAAGGATTGAAATCTGTGCTCTGTTACTTCTCCACTTATTTGCTCCAACGATAGGGATGAAGTATGAAGATGGTTTCCAAATCTTTATCCCAAAGCATAATTTCTCAGCTGTGCTCCAGTGTTATATCTGTTCCTGCCTGAGTGACATGGGGATATGCATATACTGCCACCCATCAAAGCTAAATCTGGCACAAATTGAACTTCTCACCTTTTAAACTGTCACCTTGTCATTTCCCCCACCATCATTAAAACTACCATCAGCCCTCAGACTTGGAAAGGGAAATATAGCCTCTCTTTTATTACCCTATTCATGCAGATCAAGTCTACATGAGTCATGTTTCCCCAGAGTAAAGCTTCTTCTTTACCTCTCCATATATATATATATATATATATATATATATATATATATATATATGTATATATATGCCAAAGAAAGAAACAAAACAGGTATGTTTGGGTTGGGGGGAGGGAATTCTTGTATGATGTGCCTTTGCTTTATCCTTCAAAATAGGCTGAGTGCTGAGAGCCTCTCATTTGTTTTCCCTCGAGTGGTGTCCGGAAATGCTCAAATGTGTGTGCCTCATCTCAATTCTGCAGAGTTGGGCTGGCTTTCTGCATGTGCTCATGCACCATCTGCAAAAGAATGCAATCATCTTCTGTGGGGGTGCACAGGGGGCAACTGCCACAATAAGGTGTGCAGAGAATTGGGGTTGTCCATGGGCCAGTCAGGTGTCCCATGCAGCTCATCGGTGGATTTCCTGATGGAATCTGCAAAGTAGTTAGTAGGATGTATGGCCCTTTGATGAATTCTGAGCCCTGGCTGCTTAGAACCAAGGTCTCTGCTCCCAGAACGTATCTTCCCTGCTCACAGGCTCTCTCAATCACTCAGCCATGCCAATCATCTCAGCATTTTAAGTAGGGTGGGAAAGAAGTGGGCTTCCTGGGTGACATCCTGCCTGGCCGGAAAAGCTAGGCTCTCCCTCACTGTGCTTTCACTGTTCTTCATGGAAGAAATCACTGGCTGAGGGGAATCTCTCTTGGAACTGAACTCTGCTACCTTGAGAGACAAGCAACACAGATAAAGTAAAACTGTTCTTTCCTTCTTCAGTGAGTCTATTTTTGGGTTTTCTTGTTCCACTGATGTTCCGGAACGTCTCTGCTTGACTCCCAGACTCCCAAAAAAGTATTCTTGTCTTTGGGTGGTTGTCAAATAGATATTCTGTCAGGGGATGACAGTGGAAAACTCCTATTCAACCATCTTGCTGATGTCACCCAACTGGTGCTATTTTTAAGAATATATTCTTGAATTCTTCTTGCTAGTATTTTGTTTAAGATTTTGTTTTCACTATTCATAAGTTGGATTTGTCTTTAATTTCTTTTTTTTCTTTTTTCTTTGCTGTAAGCATACAGACTTTGAAATCTTATTATACTTGCTTTATAAAATGAATTGGAAATTTTCCTGCTTCCTACTCTGGGATAGTATATTATTAGGATGTTTTAAAGTTGGGAGTAATTCCACTTAAAGTCATCTGGGTTGACTTTTTTGTGGAAGGGCCTCAATATTTGTTTCTTTATTTTTTCTATTGTAATTGGTTTGTTTATCCTTGGTATCTTTACTAGAAATGATTGTGATGAGTTGTATTTTTCTAAGAAGTATTCATTTCATCTAGTCCTCATACCTTATGATGTTTAAACCTTCAATGTTATTTTTAAAAAATTTTGTGTATTTGTGCTTTCTTGATCTTTTCGTGATTATGTTAGGCAATGGTTTTTCTAATTGTTTGATATTTTTAAGGAGTAACTTCGACTTTTTTTTTTTTCATTTTTTGTTTTCCACCTTGATATTTTCTGCCTTTATCTTCATTAATTCTTTTATTTAGTTTTCTCATGTTGTTCTTTTTTTTCTAGTTTTTTGAGTTATCAATTTATTGATAGAGATGCTGAATGCTACATATTGTCCTTTGATAAGTGCTTTAACTTGAGCTTATAGATTAGAAATGTTTTGTTTTCGGAACACCTGGGTGACACAGTGGGTTAAGCATCAGATTCTTGGTTTTGGCTAGGTCAAGATCTCAGGGTTGTGAGATTGAGCCCCGCATCATGCTCTGTGCTCAGTGTGGAGTCTGCTTAAGAGTCTTTCTCCCTCTGCCCCTCTCTCCCATGCACTCTCTCTCAAATAAATAAATCCTTTAAAAAATGTTTTCTTTTCATTATCATTACTTTTCAGTTGTTTTACAATTTTATATTTTGTTTCCCACTTTACCTGAAAGTTGTTTGGTAGCATGTTTTAAATTTTCTGGTATATGGGCTTTTTGATTTTTCCTTAATTTTGTTAGTTTCTAATTTAATTGAATTATTGTCAGAGTTCATAGTTTGTACTATTTATAGTCTTTGAAAAGTATTCAGATTTTATTTTACAACCCAGGAGATGATTAACTAATGCAATTGTTATGTTCACATGGAAAAAGAAAGATATATTCTTTATTATGGGGGTATAGAGTTCAATGAATATCTATGAGATTCATCTTATTGATTATGTTGTCTTCAACAGCGATGTTAAATTTTTGTATTATCAACGTGTTCTATTTCTCCTACATCTACTAGAGTTTCTAGCCTGTGAAAATTATTGCTGTGTTTTTAGATGCATAAATATTAATAACTGTTATATCTTCATTGTGAATTGTAGTTCTTAGAAAAATAGAGTGCTCTTTCTTGATTTTATTGATTGTTTTTTCCTGTATCTTACCTTGTCAGATACCTATATTACATTCTTTGCTTTCTTTTTATTCGTATTTGCCTAGAATAACTTAAATAATCTTGAATTTCTTTCACTATTAACTCTAAAATGTATTTCTGATAATATGTACATTAAGCACTTTTATATTTATTGTTGATTGGCATAAATGACTATAGTTCTATCATTTAATGTATAAGTGTATATTTACATGTATATGTTTTATATAAATTTAATTTCATTATATAGATTATTATATTTGGTATCCCTTTTCGTGTTTATCTGTTGGTATTTAAGAAAGTTTTTACTTTGTTTTAATGATTACCTTTATATTAGTACCTTACATAATACTTGTAATTCCTTTTTTTTCCTCTTTCCCCCCCTCCCTTTTTTTCTTTCTGGTTACTCTTAGTTACCTACTATAAGCAAAATTGAAATAAAGAATTGCTTCCTTTTCCTCTCATTTCCAGTCTCCTATCATTTGACACTTTCCTCTATCCACCACCATTTTTACAGTAATTATCTTATACCTATGTAGTCATAAGATACAGCTATTATATTCAATAATATTTCCCATTTAAACATTTAAACATATATTTTTATTTGAATTAACACTCATTTAAACACAGACACACACACACATATATACACATTATATGTATATATTTATACACATATTTGTTTATATATAACTTGTTCCATAATAGGGCTCTCAAGAAGAGCCCATAGAAAAATATTTCTTGAACTCTTGAATGCTTGTAACAGTTCACCTATGCCTTTATATTTGATGGTCACTTTGGCTGGGTATAAAGTCTTTGGCTAACATTTTTTATTTTCTTGAATATCTTAAATATGCTCATTAATAGTTTTGGGGCCTAAAACATTTACTATTGAAAGTTTAATGACAGTCTGATTTTATTTCCCTTATAGGTGACTTGGTGTTTTGCCTAATTACCTAACTTTTTGATCCTTTAAAGGCCAGCACTTATAAAAATATGACTTGTATTGGCTCTTCAGGGTTAATTTTTTCCACTTAAGCATTGTGTCTTTTGTATAGCTAGTTTTGAGTCTTATTTTAATTTCACACTTCAAAAACTTGTTGTTTTTAATATTGGTTCTTTTTCAGAAGCTCATATGCATACTGGATCTTTTTAGCTATTTCCTATGGCTTGTACAATCACTTCATGTTGTGGCTGAACTTTTGAAACTCTTATTGTTTTTCAGTAGATGTTTTATTCTTATAATTTTTTCTCTTTTTTATTGAAATAGAATTGATATATAACATTATATTAACTCCAAGTATACAATATAATGATTTGATATTTGTATTTATTGTAAAATGATCACCACAATAAGTCTAGTTTATATCCATTACCATATGTAGATATAATTTTTTTTTCTTCTTTTGATATTATTAAATGGCATTCTTCCCCTTCCATGTCTCTTAGCTTAGTTAGGGCTTGGAGTGGTGGGAGTGAATAAGTAAATGCTGATGGGCAGCCTGTATATTACCCAGTCAACACTGGATGCTTGTTTTCTGCTTCATGGTTGTAATGGGGCAAACAATGGTTTTCTTAAGGACAGATGGGAGAGAGTTAAAAATAAAGTTTAAAAATGATCAGCATCCTAAATTTCTACTTTTGCTTTTGTCGTACCCCAACTTTATATTGCCATTTCTGATAATACATCTTCACCCTCAAATCACACACACACATGCACTGTGTTAGGATTCTCCAGAGAAACAGGCCCAACAGGATGTGTGTGTGTGTCTGTGTGTACACATATATATACATGCATATATATTACATATATTATATATATATATATATGAGATATATGTGAGAGAGATTTATTATAAGGAATTGGCTGTCATGATTATGGAGGCTGACCCATCCTAAGATCTGCAGGTGAACTGACAACCTGGAGACCCAGAGGAGTTGATGGTGTAGTTTCAGTCTTAGTCTGAAGTCCTGAGAACCAAGCCACAGATGGTCCAGTTCTAATTTAAAGACCAGCAAGCTAGAAACCCAGGAAGAGATTATGTTTCAGTTTTAGCCCGAAGGAAGGAAAAAAAACCAATGTATGATTTTGAAGGCAGTCAGGTAGGATTAATTTTCTCTTACTCAGGGAAGGCCAGGCTTTTTGTTCTATTCAGGCCTTCAACCAATTGAATAAGGCCACCTGCTTTTAGGGAGGGCAATTTGCTTTACTCAGTCTACAAATCTAAATGTTAATATCATTAATAAACACATTTACAGAAACACTCAGAATAACATTTGACCAAGTAACTGTGCACACCGTGACCCACTCAAGTTAACCATCAAGCACACGTCTCCAATCCAAGATGGCCTTCAATGTTCCCAAGGCTTTCTGTTAGTTTTAATGTTGGTTTCTTATATCTATGCTTCTACCTTTCTTTTCTGATGTCTGAAGGGTTGATTTTGATAGAAGCCATTCAGGTCATTAGCCCGGGCTAATTTTCTATCTTGTAGAACGTCCTATTCACAATTCCTGGATTACTTATATCAGTACCAATACTTTTTTCTATATGAGGGTAAATTGCTTCTCTTTTCCAAAACTAACTGCTACTGTATCCATCTCTTTCCCCAGTCCCCATTATATTGTCCATTACATTGACCCAAGAACTTTGTATGTGTATCTGTAATCATGTATGTATTTCTGCTCTATCTGTACCAATAAGAATATTCCTCATATAGGCACACCATCAATGTTTATTGAGTGAACAGATAAATGAATGGATAATAAGTGGAAGAATGAAATAATCACTGAGAGCAAATATTTAATGCAAAAATCATGAAACACTATGCAAATAAGAAAGGAAAGCATTTTATGAATGGTGGTAGAAAGTCATCCAGTTGAGCTGTAAAGCATTATTAAACACTTTCTAGTTTTAAAACACAAGATTAAACAACAGAAATTGCTGGTTCTTGCGATCACCTTTTATATCTCATTATAGTTAAAATAACTCTCATTTATTTTATTTCAATTTGTGTGTGTGTGTGTGTGTTCAATTTTTAACATGCTTCAACTAGATTTGGCTTGTGTCTATATGCTGGATACTAGAAAAAACTCTTAGGGAATTATTCCATAACTTGTTAAATCCCAAGATTATTCAGAGATTCACTGTCACCTTAATTAAACAGCCAATCTTTTTTACTTTTCCTTTATTATCCTACCTCCTATACTCTCCTTGCACTCTTTTTTTCTTTCAGCAGAGATGAGTAGAAGTTCTGAATTGTCTTTGGAGCATTCAGTTCTCTTTGGGGGATTAACCAGCATGCTTGACTTCCAAGAACTCTTAAAGTAAAATGATTTGACAGAATGTAAATTTAACCCTACTTTGATAGCTTCCACTGTATGGTTTTCTCATAAAAGGAGATCACATTTAATATGAGTTTGGCTTAGGAAATAATTTTCTTATGAAATTGAAAGAATATAAGCAATGAAAATTAGAGAAGAAATGATATTTTTAGTTAGCTTAATCTGGTAGGTTTGCATAACTCTTTCATTGTTTATTTTTAAACTTATCTGAGATTCTCTTTTAAATATATCCAACAAAAGAATGTCTATTTCTTTACCAAAAAGTTCATTAAAAAAAAATTCAACTCATATTTATTGTGCACCTACTTATTATATACCAATTTTCCAGGCACTGTTCTAGGACCTGGAAATACAGATAACATCATAACTTTTCACAGCATGGTTTGTTATTTATATTTAATTAACTTTATGCTGATTTTATATCTTTGTCTCAATTAAATATACAAATAAAAAGTAGTGAGAGACAAGAGCATACAAATGTTCAAATACAAATACAAATGAATGAATATGGAAGTAGCACAGATAGGGGCGCCTGGGTGGCTCAGCTGGTTAAGTGTCTGCCTTTGGCTCGAGCAGGTCATGATCCCAGGGTCCTGGGATAGAGCCCCACATTGGGCTCCCTGCTGAGCAGGAAGCCTGCCTCTCCCTCTTCCAGTCCCTCTGCTTGTGCTCTCACTCTCTCAAATAAATAAATAAAATCTTAAAGGAAAAAAGAAGGAAGAAGAAAGAGCACAGATAAATTAATAAATTGTTCATAATTCCTTTGATTTATACTTACAATTTATAGACCATACTCTGGAAATATTATTAAGCGCTTTGTTCTTCATAATTCCATGGAAATGTGCCTAAAATAAACTTGCACCTTGAATTTTATGTTCTCAATTTTTTTTCTCCAATTCATAGCTAAAACATATGTAATTTCAATCAAGTTATTCCCAGAAATTTTGATTTCTTTATGTTAGCAGCATTTTTGTCAAATAATCTTTTTCTACATTCTGAGTATTAATAGAAGGGAATTTTCATCCATTCAACATTCAACAAATATTTAATAATCCTTTCTTACATGCTGAATGGTAGGTGTAGAACAATAGAAAGACAAGGCGTGTAGTCAAATCAGAGCTACAATTCTAAAAGTTATGAAAACAGTTGTAACCCTAGATCTCAGAAAAGAAACACACCATTCAGACTGAAGTGTAGCAAATTAAAAATTGTAAATGATCATGTTGTTTTTATCTTTTTGTAAGAAAATTAAAAATTGTACATGCGACGTACTTAGGGGTGTTGTTACTTTAGATACTATTCTAGGATAGCCTTGAGTTTTCAATAGCCCTTAAATCATGAGATCTACATAGAAAAATTCAAAACATAGAACTTAAGTGATATCCTTGAAAGAAACTAGCTATTTCCACTCTGATACAAGAATATATGTATATACATTCACACATATAGCTGCTTTTGAAAATAGACTGCATAATTCCTTGGCTAATTCCTTGGCTTCACTAAAATCATTTGAGCATCTTTTTTTTTTTTTTAAGTATGTTCCACACCCAGTGTGGTGCCCAACATGGGCCTTGAACCCATGATCCTGAGATCAAGACCTGAGCTGAGATCAACACTCCAGTGCTCAACCAGCTGAGCCACCCAGGAGCCCGTCATTAGAGCTTCTAATTAGAACTACTGCAAAGGTCAACACTAGGGAATCTCAACCTCTTCCAACAGACCATTATTTGCTTTTCCTGAGATTTGCACTAAAGAAATAATGACAAATAAGGCTAAATCAATTGCTATTTACCCAGTGCTTACCATGTGAAAAGTATTCTGTTAGATACTGTGAGTGATAAAATCACTAATAGGGCAGGCTCTGTCCTCAAGTGTTTTATAATCTAGTTAGGCAAGCTATGATATGTGATGTGCGGTATTCAGAGGAAGCTTCCAGGAAGACCTGATAAAAAAGATGGAGTAAGTTTTTCTTAAAAGATAGGTATTCTTCACACTTTAAATTCATTGAGAGAAGGAAATATGTTGCATGTGTCTTTCTATCTCTATATTGCGTAGGACAATGCTTTGCACTCAGTAGAAACTCAAGAAATATTTTCTAATTGAACCCATAGAAGTAAAAGCAATAAAAGAAAGCGTTCCAGGGAAAATGTGAATAATTTTAATAGTAAGTATAATAATAATTATTATTACAGCTACCATTTGTTAGGCACTCCTCTGTATAAATGTATTGACTCATTTAATTTTCAGAACTCTATTGAAATGGTTGTTATCGTTATGCCTATGGTATACTGAAGAGGAAACTGAGACACAGAAGTTAAGTAACTTGTTCAAGATCACACAAGTTAGTGGTTGAGCGCCTTAATCCCAGGAGGTCTGGTTTCAGCGTCTGTGCTCTTGACCACCACACAATTGTTCCTCACAGCTCTGTGGATAATGTATAGAATGATATGACATGGTCACTGCCTTTGAAGAACCTAATATTTAACTGGAGAAAATCGTGTAAGTTCATGCCATTTGATTGCTAAATAGTAATAAATACATTAAATTTGGAGCTATTGCAACTGATCTTAAAATGAGGAACAAGGGCATACATGATTCCATTAGAGAAAGGGGAGATTTCTGAAATCCTGAGTACCCTGGGAAGACTTCCTGGAAGAAGAGGAACCCAGATTAGAAACCCCAGCAAGGTGACTGAAGTTAGACAGTTAGGAAGAAAGATGTGGGACATATCCCAGAGACAGACCATGTTACAAATCGCAGTAGGGAGACTCTAAGCAGCAAACAACTATGCTCTGGGAAAAATGTATAGACCAGGCTGTCTGGAAGGGTCATTCTCTGTTTGGGAATCAGTGGTAATGGTCAGAAAAGTCTGTTTGAAGCAAATGGTAGAGAAGCCTGCACGACAGGCTCAAACTTTGGCTTTTCTTGATTCTTCAAATCTGGAGATACTTGAATTTTTGGCAAAACAAGGTCACCCTGTGCCCAGTGGCTTCCAGAAATTCTTTACAGAATAAATCCCAATATTCTGCAGTCTTATCTCCATGAATGGCTGGTACAAGTTGACTTTCAAGTTCATGATACTCTAGAGACCTCAGACTTCTCAGATGGAGGGAAATGGCTTCCTCTTCCGTTTGGTCATCCATAAAGGCAAGCCACTCTTTTCTCTCCCTGTCCACGGCCTTTAGCGTGATCCCTTTCAAAAATTTAGGCATTTTCAAAAGAGAAGGCACACGCCTTTTCATCCTTTTGCAAATGTGCTCTGAGGCAAGAGATCAGAAAGTCTGTTTGGAAAAGAGGAGTGAGTGCAGAAACAAGAGACAGTAAAACATAGGATAAGCAGAAATAAACCCCTCACAGATTTCTTTATCCACCAGGTTTATCAGAAGGTGACTTGTTCGTACATGTCACATAGAAAGTGAAAGATCCAGATCAAATATTTTAAAGTATCCCTGAGTGTCTTTCCTCTAGCGCCTGGGTTGTCCTCATAGGGTTCACATTGTTTTAAAACTGTTTGGCATGCCTGGGCTTTCCCTCTGTGGTACAATAGAATTTAAAAAAAAAAAACCTTTTGCCTGCTCTTGGAAGACAATATTGTGCTAAATATAGTGCAACGATCCACTGCTTGTGAAATCAACGACATGCCACAAATCCGAAGACATCCTCAAAAGAAATATGGCAAGAAAAGTACATTGCGGGCTTTAGTCATACCTGCCATTTCCCTCACGGAATTTCACTGAAGTGGCTGGACATCTGCATTCCCCGCCCTGGCCGGCATTAATGTGATTTTTCTATAAAAGGAGAGGAGGACAAAAGGAAAAGCAAAATGTGCTCCACAATGGAAAATGTGATCCTCAGCCCCTGGGATAAAATTACATTGACAGTGGGGGAGTTACTTTCTTCCTTCGAAGAACAATGTTTCATGTTTGAACTAGACTCTCTGGTGAGGAAGCTCATAACTTGGGAGATAAATCAGGTTCAAATTTAGAAAAGAGTTTTCAGAAGTTGCTTAGCGGGGTAGTTTTAGAGGTTAACATATGAATAGAGGTGACATTATGCCTTGTCTGTCTGTCCTGCGTTCATTGGACAGAGATAATATGGCCTCTTCCCCACGGTAGCACACATGACAACATTTAAATTCTGTCATAATTATTCATTATAAATACTGTGACATTTTAATATCTAGAAAATGTTTAAGTCTTGTCGAGTTTCTGCCTCTTTTCCCTCTTTATGTTGATTTCTACATCTCTTCCTATTTATCTCGTTTGTGCATCGCACATATTTTTCTATGAACTCAATTTTGCGGGTGAAAGGCCACAACTAACTGTTTGCATGCCTTATCTCTGCCCTAGAGAGCGGTAACTCCCAAGTGAGCCCGCTGCACCTACAAGTACATAAAACAGCAACATCACTTTGATCTCTCCCTTCATGTGCTAGGTTTAGATTACTTTGTGAGCAAAAGGGGTGAAAGGTGGCAGGATACTATTTTAACTAACTACTGGGGGCAGTATTTATTCATGGTGCAGATTTTTAATAGGAAAGATGGAACATGAAAGCCTGTCAAATGCGCTGCTCAAACAGTCTGGCAACACAGAATATTTTTACAGATGAAAGGTGAGGCATCTCCAACTTCTCAGGATAACATAAATCGTATGGAAAAAGTAAGACATGTAAAAAAGCCAGATAGAAAACTATTTATATCCCCTTTATGATTGCATGAAACCCTGCCACAAAACCAGAGGGCTGTTTTCGAGTTGCATTTCTCAGGTACAAAGAGGAATATCGCGAACGTTGAAAATATACACTTTGAGAAAGATTCTCATTACATTTATAATTCATGTAATATTGTTTTATTAAGACCTGGGTGTTTCAGGAAGTGTCTATTCCAATTTGGTAACAAGGGGGAAACCAGAAATATCCACAAATATACAAGACTAATATCCTTCCGGATTGGAAGAGTGGCTTTGTCTGGAACCACCAAACAGACTCTGACTCTTATTATGTTTATTTGGAAATAGCTTGAAAATTCTGCCTCTGCCTTTAATGAGAGCCTCATCTTTCCTTGGCTTCCCACAGCCTTGTTCTAAAACAGTGATTCTCAATCTCTCTTTCTTTCTGTCCCCAAACACTGGTGGTACTTGGTGTACTCCTGTTGGTTACAGTGGCTCCCTAAGACTGTCTGTCAAGGCGCAGGGGTGGAAGGTAAAGGGGTACAAAAGAAGCTCTGGAGTAACTTGTGTGTTTTAAAGATGATTTAGACACGCCCACAATTTTCTAACTCATGCCTAGGAATCACTAATGTTAAATTATTTAGCCCTCTGTAATCTGGCTATAATCCACGTCATTAAGTACATTAGCAATTATGAACCCTACCTGTTTTTCCTGAATCTTGCCTTTTTATATATTATTCCATCTATCTGGAATAGCAAACCCTACCTCCTACCTACCCTATTTTTCTCTCTCCCCAGAACATTTCTATTTCTTTTAAAATTCCAAGCTTAAAAGAAATAAAAACAAAAGTGAAAAGAAAATAAAACAAAATAAAGTAAAATAAAATTCCAAACTCAAAATTGGTTCTTGAGTGAAGCCTTCTTCATCAGCCCCAAAAGACTTGGTTGTTGCCATCCTAGATATTTCCACAGCAACTTGATAATGACTCTGAAAAGAATTTATGCTATGGTATTCTGATTCGTCTGTTTAAATACCTGTCTTCACAACCACCACCAGACTGAAGTCTAGGATGTTCGTTCATCTTTGTGAGTTCTGACTTCAAATACAGTGGCGACCGCATTACAAGTGATGAATAATGATTGACTATCATTTGCATATGTTTGCATATGTGTGTTTGTATATGTGTTTTCATTTTTATTATAAATAAATTGAGAAATATAAATTGAGAAATTATATAATTACATGCCTATATACAGTAATATATATATATGTGTGTATATATATATATATATATACATATATATAGTAATATATACAAACCTGAAGTGTGGGCTCAATAATTGCTATGTTTGTATATCTCCACGTAACCCTTACTCAGATGCAGGTATAGAATGATTCCAACTTTGCAGAACGTTCCCTCATGCCCCTTCCTGATCAACACCTTCTCCCCACCATAGAGGTAACTTCTATTCTAACTTTAATGCAATAAATTAATTTTACTGGTTTTGAACTATATATGGACTTTGTAAGTGGAGTCAAACCTATTTACTTTTTTTGTCTGACTTCTTTTATTTGGCATAACGTTTCGGAGATTCATCTATGCCATTACATGTTCATTCTATTGTATTGTGGTATAGAATCCCATTGCATAAATATGTCATGACTTATTTATCCATTCTCTTCTTCATGAGCATGTGGACTATTTGTAGTTTTTAATTTCTGTGAAGAAGTTACTATTAACATTTTCATACCTATTATTTTTCATGGGTATTTATACTCTTTTCTTGATTGTATGCGTAGGCATTGGATTGGTGGATCATAGGGTGGGTGTAGGATTAGTTTTTCAACATATTACCACTTCCTAAAATTGGCTGTGCCAATCAAAAGCTAACTATGAGACTCCCTCTTGTTCCATATCCTTGCCAGTAATTAATATTGTCAAACATTGACTTTAGCCATTTTGATGGTTTTATAGTGGTGTCTCCTTGTAGATGGAATTTACATTTCCTTAATGACCAATAATGTCAAACAAATTTTTATGTGTGTATTGGCCATTTAGGTATCATGCTTTGTAAATTGCCTTTTCAATTCTTTTGCACACTTTTTATCGGGTTGTCTTTCCCACTGATTAGTTGGAGTTCTCTATATACAACAATTGTATCTCTGGATACAATTCCTTTGTCGGATGTATTGTAAATAAAATTACTCAGATATGGTTTGCCTTTCTTTCGATGAACAGAAGTTCTTACTGGAGTCCAATTCTTTTTTCTTTTATATTAGCTCTTTTCATGTCCTTTTAAGAAATCTTTACTTCAGCCAAATTTATGAAGATATTGTTCTGTATTCTTCTAAGAATTTGATTAATTTTCAAATGTAGGTCTATTATCCATTTCAAACTTATTTTACTTTATGGTGTGCAGAAATGTTTGAGGTTTGTTTATATCTCATAGACATATGCTCCAGAACCATTTATTAAAAAGATCATCTTTACTCTTACTAGCTTGTATTGGGAACTTGTTGTAAATTCGTGACCATATATTTGTTACGTTTACTTTTGGACTGTCAGTTTGATATCATTGGTAGATGTGCCTTAATTTTTGTATCTTGAAATCTGGTAGAGAAAGTCCTCTAACTTTGAATTTTATTAAGATTATCTTGAGTATTCTAGGTTCCTAATTTTTCATATAAATGTTAGAATCAGCTTGTCAATTCCCACCTACTCCCCCAAAAAACTGTTCTAAGATTGATTGGAATAATATTGACTCAATAGATTTTAATTTGATTAAAAACACTGTAAAAGACAAGGAACTTAGATTTTTCATCTTGTGTTAGTTGTGGTAACTTGTATTTTTAAATGATTTTTTTCCATTTCACTGATTTTTTAAAAATTTAGTAAATGTAAATTCTTTAAAAATCACTAATTACCTTTTTAACATCTTTACAATATATAGTTACGTTCCTGTTTTTACTTTGGATAGTGATAATTTATGTTTTTCATTGTCTTCCACCCCCTTTTCTTGTCCATCTTACTAGTCATTTATGAATTCCATTAATCTTTTCAAGGTATCAACTTTTGGCTTTGTTGACTGTTTCTATTGCATGCCTGTTTCTGCTCTTACCCTAATTATTTTCTTTCTTCTACCTACTTTGGTTTGCTGTTCTTTTTCTCACTTTTTGAAGCAGAAGCTTAAATTATTGATTTTAGACCATTCTTTCGTAATACATGCATATAAAACCATGAAATTCTTGCTAAGCTTGCTTTAGCTGCATCTCATAAATTTTGACATGTTGTATTTTTGTTATCATTTAGCTCAAAATATTTTCTTTTTTAAAAAAGATTTGATTTATTTATTTGAGAGAGAGACAGAGAGAGCGAGAGAGCACGAGTGGGGGAAGGGGCAGAGAGAAAGGGGTAAGCACACTCCCCATTGAATGGGGAGCCTGAAGCGGGGCTCGATGCAGGGCTCAATCCCAGGACCCTGAGATCATGACCTGAGCTGAAGTCAGAGGTTTAACTGACTAGCCACCCCCCAGCTCAAAATATTTTCTAATTTCCTTTGTGATTTATTCCCTGAATTTAGACTTACTTACAAGTATGTTGCTTAATTTCTAAATATTTATAGATTTTTCTAGTCATCTGTTATTCAGTTCTAATGTAATACTTCAATGATCAGAATGTGACTTAAATCCTTAAGAATTTGTCATGGCTTATTTTAGGGACAGAATATAGTCTATTTCGGTAAATGTGTTATGTGCACTATGGAAGAATATGCTTTTTATGGTTGTTGCATATGATGTTCTATATAAGTTAACTAGATAAATTTGGTTTGTCAGTTCTTCAAATCTTATTCTTATTGATTTTGTTTTAAGGTTTGGGCAATTAACTTTTTTTTTTCTTTAAAACACCCTTTGTTTTTTAGGGCAGTTTTAGGTTCAGAGCAAAGTTGAGTAGAAATCAGAGTTCCTTTACACCTTCTACCGCTACACCTGCCCATCCTCCTCCACGATCAACACCTGGGTGGGACATTCGTCACAGCTGATGAGCCTGCATTGACACGTCCTTTACCTCCAAACTCCATGGTTTACATTAGGAATCAGTCCATGCTGTACATTTCATAGGTTTGGACAAATGTATAATGACATATATCCACCATTAGAATGACATACAGAATAGTTTCTGTGCCCTAAAAATCCTCTTTGTTCTGCTTATTCATCCCTCCCTCCCTCCAACCCCTGGCAACCACTGATCTTTTTTATTGTCTCCATAGTTTTGCCTTTTCTAAAATGTTACATAGTTACAGTCATACAGTATGTGGCCTTTTCAGAATGACTTCTTTCACTCAGTAATATGCATTGAAAATGTCTTCGTGTCTTTTCATGGCTTGATAGCTCTTATTTTTAGTCCGGAATAACATTCCACTCTTTGGATGGACCACAGTTTATTTAGCCATTCACCTACTGAACGATGTCGTGATTGCGTCCAAATTCTGGCAATTATGAATCAAGCTGTTATAAACATTCATGTGCAGGCTTTTGCATGGACATAAATTTTCAGCTCTTTTGGGCAAATACCAAGAAATGCAATCGCTGGGTTATATGGTTAGAGTATGTTTCATTTTGTAAAGAGACTGCCAAACTGTTTCTTAAGAGGCTGTACCATGTTGCCTTTCCACCAGCAGTGAAAGAGTTTCCGTTGCTCCACATCCTTGCCAGCATTTGGTGTCAGTGTTCTGGATCTTGGACATGTCTGGAGTGGTATTTCATTGTTGTTTTAATTTGTGTTTCCCTGGTGACACGTCATGTGGAACAGTTTGCCATGGTTATTTGCTATCTATGTAACTTCTTTGGTGAGCTGTCTTTTAAGGTCTTTGGCACTTTATTTATTTATTTAAATTCAATTAATTAACATATAGTGTATAATTAGTTTCAGAGGCAAAGTTCAGTGATTCATCAGTTGTATGTAACACCCAGTGCTTATTATATCATGTTCCCTCCTTAATGCCCATCACCCAGTTACTCCATCACTCCAACCCCTTCCCTCCAGCAACCCTCAGTTTGTTCCTAGAGTTAAGAGTCTCTTATGCTTTGTCTCCCTCTCTGATTACGTCTTGTTTGTCTTGTTTTATTTTTCCCTCCCTTCCGCTATGCTCCTCTGTTTTGTTTCTTAAATTCCACATCTGAGTGAGATCATACAGTATTTGTCTTTCTCTGACTGACTTATCTCACTTAACATAATACCTTCTAGTTCCATACACATCATTGCAAATGGCAAGATTTCATTTTTGATGGCTGAGTAATACTCCATTATAGTCCATTATATATATGTGGAGCATATATATATATATATGTAGATAGATAGATATGTGTGTGTGTGTATATGTGTGTGTGTATGTGTATATATATATATATATATATACATATCACAACTTCTTTATTCATTTATCTGTTGACGGACGTCCAGGTTCTTTCCAGGTTCTTTCCACAGTTTGGCTATTGTGGACACTGCTGCTGTAAACACTGGGGTGCAGGTGCTCCATCAGATCACTACATTTGTAACTTTGGGGTAAATACCAGTAGTGCAATTGCTGGGTCGTAGGGTACCTCTATTTTTAACTTTTTGAGGAACCTCCATACTGTTTTCCAGAGTGGCTGCACCAGCTTGCATTCCCACCAACAGTGTAAGAGGATTCCCCTTTCCCCTCAACCTTCCCAACATTTTTTGTTTCCTGACTTGTTAATTTTAGCCATTCTGACTGGTGTGAGGTGGTTGGTATCTTATTGTGGTTTTGATTTGTATTTCCCTGATGCCAAGTGATGTTGAACATTTTTTTATGTGTCTGTTGGCCATTTGTATGTCTACTTTGGAGAAATTTCTGTTCATATCTTCTGTTTGCTGCATTTTTAAAATGGATTGTTTATTTTCTTATTGTTGAGTCCTAAGAGTTCTTTGTATATTTTGGATAATACTCCTTTATCAGATTTTTTTTGCAAGTATTTTCTCCCAGTCTGCGGCTTGTCTTTTCATTCTCTTGACACTGCTTTTCACAGAGCAGAAATTTTTATTAATTAATTCAAGTCTATCAGTTTTTTTTCATGACTCATGCCTTTGGTGTTTTATCTAAAATTTTGTTGCCATATTCAAGATTACCTAGATTTTCCTCTTTGTTATATACTAGGAGTTTATAGTTTTGCATTTTACATTTCGGTCTAGAATCCCTTTTTGTGATGGATATAATATCTCTGTCTAAATTCTTTTCTTTCTCTCCCTGTTTTTTGTTTGTTTGTTTGTTTTTTGTTTTTGGGGTTTTTTTGCGTGTGGATGTCCAGTTGTTCCAGCACCATGTGTTGGGAAGACTATCTTTTCTCTTTTGAATTGCCTTTTTTCCTTTGTCAAAGATGTCAACTGTACTTATGTGGACCTACTTCTGGGCTCTCTATTTTGTTCTATTGATCTGTTATTTGTTTCTTCTCCGATACCACATTGTCTTGATTGCTGTAGTTTGTAGTAAGTTTTGAGGTCAGAGAGAGTTGGTCCTCTAACTTTGTTCTCCTTTCAATATTGTATTGGTTATTCTGAATCCCCCTTTTTGGGTTTTTTTCTACTTGTTCTATTAGTTATTGAGAGGCCTGGGTTGAAATCTTGCAGTGTTTTTTATACATCAGTTAAAACTTTGGTGTATTGTATTTTTCAAATCTTATATCCTTACTAATTTTTTTTATCTATTTATGTTCTCATTTACTGAGAAAGGTTGTGTTTAAATGTCCAACTGCAATTGTGCATATGCCTTTTTATTCCTTATTTCTGTTAACTCCTGCATTGTTTATTTTGAATCTATATCATTAGGTGTATACAAGTTTAGGCTGATATATCTTCTTGTTGAATGAGACTTTTATCTCTGCATAGTGTTTCTTTGTGTGTTGTAATATTTCTTGCACTCAATGCAATTTTGTCTAATATTAATACGGTAATAGCATCTTTCTTATGGTGTTTGCATGGAATACCTTTTTTCCATTGTTTTATTTTCAACTTATCTTAACTTTTATATTTAAAGAGTACTTCTTATAAACAATGTGCCATTGGATCTTTTAAAATCCAACATGATAATCCTTGTGTTTTAATAGGAATGCTCAGTCAATTTATATGTAATATATTTATGACATAGTTGGGCTTGAATCTAACATCTTCTGGTTTTAAGTCTAACTTTTGGTTTTGTGTTGTTCCATTGTTATTTGTTACATAATCTTTTTCCCCCTGCTTTCTGTTGTATTGATTAAATATTTTTGTTATTCCTCTATTAGCTTTTTCCTGGGGGGGGCAGTTATAACTTTCAGTATCATTATTTTGTGGTTACCCGAGAAATTAATTTATTCCAGTGTACCTTCAATTAGTACTTTTAGAACATCTTAAACAATGCAAGCTGTTGCTACAGTTGACTCTATTTAATACACTTCCATTTTTTTTGCTAATTTTGTCATGCCCTTAATTCTAATATAAAAAAAACCTCACAAAGTATTATGATTATTGCTCCAAATGGTCAATAGTCTCACATTTATCCATGTATTTACCCTTTCCAGAACTGTGTATTTATTTTCCCCTCTCTGCTTTTATGTTGGCTTATTTTTCTTAAACCTGAAGGAAATCCTTTAGTATTTCTTGTAATGTTGGGCTGCTAGTGACACATCCTCTCAGCTTTTTCCCCTTCGTCCAAGAACGTTTTTATTCTACCTTCTAATCTGAGGCATAATTTCACTGGAGATAGCATGCTAGATCTTAGCAGTTGTTTCCTTTCAGTTGTTTCAGCACTCTGAAAATGTTTTCTGGCTTCTGCGGTGTGTCCGACATTGATGCAGGGTTAAGGAGTACACGTTTATTGGGGGATGGGAGGAGTAGGTGACTCCCGTGAAAGACAACAAGGCAGAAAGTGGGTTTGTCAGATCATGAGATTGATCTGACATCTGTGAGGAGAAATTAGGAAAGAAAAAGACTTGGGCAGGAAGAGCCTCGTGCCATGTACAAATCTGACACAGCCTTGACTAACTCTTTGGAGAGCTCTGAAGCAAATTCTACCCATTTGAGGAGTCCCACGTTAGTGAGAAATGGCCAGATCATAGTACCCCTGCTGTACTTAGTCATTAGGTTGGGCCACCTGGCAAGAACATAGCCTTGGCTCAAACGTGGAAGTGCATCCTGAAAGCATTGCAGACGGAGGCTGTTAGTTAACAATACTCCATGTAACCGAATGACAAGTTCCCCTCAAAGAGGCATCAGAGAGGAACGGCTCCATGACTACCCCGATTTACCTCCTATATTATACATGGATCCACTTTTTTATACACTTAGGGGGTAGCTTCTTCAGGGTTCCAATGGACCTCTCTTCCAGGGTGGAAAAAAAAAAGAGAGAGAGATTAATGGGACAAACTATAGTCCACCGCTGCTGTAGTAGTTCTTGGGGCCACAGCTGGTATTCCTTTTCTCCCTTCCACAATAATTTAAATTCCCCTCACCCTCAGTGCTATCTCTGCTGGTCTCCATGGCTCATGGAGTGACCCAGGGACCTCTGAGTTTCTTCTCAGAATAGAGTTAATGCATTTGTTCATTCACATGCACTATCAGGCAATGAAGTACCAAGAGACATCCAAGTATATTCCATGAATGTTCTTCTCTGGCCCATTATGTTAGAAGTCTTGACTCATCTTACTGGTAAGGCTCGGCTGCCCCAGACAAGATAATGACTCTTCTTCTTGTCTGTTGTTTCCTGATCTCGGGATTCCAAAGTGCCGAGGTGGCAATCATAGGATGTAGGTCAATTTCTACACAAGTCTGCTGGCAGGAGTATGACCTATTGAGGACCAGGAGATCAAACTGTACAGAACCCAGAGTTGTGGTAATGGGAAGTTTAAAGTCCTCCCGTAGATCATTAAGCATGATGATATGTATGTAGACCACTTTTACTTTTGGTTCGTGTGTGCTTGCATGTTTTATGTTGGGGACACAGTGTGATATAAGTATCTAATTCAGTGTGGATGCTGCATCCTAGGGGCTGGTAACCCATGTCCTAGAACATTGGTCCTGAGCCGGTGCTTCAGCAGGACCTCCAGCAGGGCAAGCCAAAGCTCCGAGGCTAGGGAATTCTGGGTGGTACATTATAGGATATGACTAGTGGATCCCATGTTTGGGTTTATTTTCATATCGTGTGTGTGTGTGTGTGTGTGTGTGTGTGTGTGTGGAGACAGACAGAGAGAGACAGAGATTTTAAAGAACTGGTTCACATAATTGTGGGGACTGGCAAGTCTGAAATTTGCAGGGCAGACCAGCAGGCTGGAGGCTCAGAGAAAAGTTGAAGGTGTGATCTTGAGTCCAAAGACTGTCTGGAGGAAGAATTCCTTCTTCCTCAGAAGACTTCAGTGTTTTCTCTTAAGGCTTTCAACAGATCGGATGAGGCCTGCCAACATTACGGAAGGTAAACTGCTTTACTCGAAGTCTACTAATTTAAATGTTAATCACATCTAGAAAATACCTTCCCCACCGCATCTAGACTGGTGTTTAACCAAAAACTGGGTACCATGGCCTAGCAGATTGATATGCAATATTGATCACCACAGCTGTAAACTCGACACTCTATAAGCTTCCAGATAATGGTTTTGACTGAAGTCCTACAGGCAGAATTCAAACTCATACCCAGTATAAGTGTCATTTGCCCGACTGAGATAAAAACAGCCCAAAGTAGTCAGCTTGCCACCAAGTGGTGGAATCTCCTTCAAAAATAGGGCCATATTTTGTGTTGATCTCATTGCTGGCTCTTAATCAGTCAGAGGATATAGGCTACATTAGCCTTGGTAAGTGGCATTCCGTGCTGTTGGTCCCATGCATAATCTCAGTCTCTGTCACTGCGGTCAGTCCTTCTGTATGTCTATTGAGCTAGTTCTGAGTGACTCATGACAAAGGCTGACTTATGAAAACTTGCTGAATTATCTTGTCTACTTGGTTTTTCAGTGCCTGTTCCATGGTTGGTGTTTTCTGTGGGCATTAACTTTCATCACAAAAATATTCACTTTATATCTATTCCGTCTACATGCACAAGACTGTTCTCTAGACCCTCTTGTCACTGATCTTTCAGTTTATTTCCATCAGTCCCTTGGCAAGCGAGCCAAGCCATTTACCACTGCCTTTGAATTCATGATGTGTTCTCAACTCAGAACACTTTTCTTTCACCAAAGCATGCATAGATGTAAGCAGCACTAAAAGTTCCACCCATTGGGGAGATTCTTCCCCAATATCTGTCAGGGTCACCTCTAAGTATAACTATCATGCAGGCACTGTCATTGTCAGCTTATACCATCTATCAAGGCCATCCTGCCATTAACCTTGTCAACCCGTCCCTCAAGCTTTGTTTCCCTTCTTCAGCTGTTTGCATAGGATCGTTCACTTGGCCATTGGTATTAACTGAACGAAAGATGCTGATACAACCATGGTGAGTGGCATGTGGTTTTGTGCCCCTTGTTCATCCAGCTTACTTATGCCTTCTGCTTCTGTTTCGGATATACAATTTCAATTTATGATGAATTGCTGCTGGCACCACCTGATTATAAGACTTGGTGGGTCCAATGTAATTGAGCTCACAGGAAGTTTTAGACAGACTAATGGATAAACTATGAATCCAGTAGCCTACCAGAAGATGCTTTTTTTTTTTTAAGGGAATATAGTTTTGTTTTGTCTTATTTTGGTTTTTTGCTGCAGATGGTGTGGCTTCTCTAGTGGCTTGAATTGTGATCTTCCCACTGGAATTTGTCATAAAATCCATACTGCATATTTTACACTGCTGAAACCTCCCCAGTCATAAAGTCTGCTGGATTTTAAGTCCCAAACTGCAGGTTTTATTTACTGCAGCCTGGACTTGCTGCAGAGGCCTTTTCTGTTCCAGACCCTATTCAAGTCTGTCTTTTCATTACACCCTTACTTCGTGGGCCAGAGCAGTATTCTTAGATGTGGGATGTGTGTTGCTTCCGGAACCACAGAGGCCAACTGAGTGTTGTGGTTCTTTCTTTGTGGCGGGCGATGTAAGATACAGTCAAGAGTCTACTTTGGTGAGGCTGTCCTGGGATAGCCCTAATGATTAAGTACCCGCTGAACTGGCAGGTCCCAGAATTTCCATAGAATTTGTTTTTCACTCCTTGGAGCTCATGTGTTTTATAAAACCTTATCATTTACAAAGCAAGTTCTGTGACAGGATCTCCTCGTATCCACCTTGTTTCCACCTGAGGAACAGAGCCGCCCATGAACTTATAACTGATTGTGGTATCCCTCAGACCAGTGGGTTCCTGATGGTCGTGTTACATGGTATTATCTCTGGAACATAATCTGTTACATAATTAGCCCACTTCCCTGAGGCTTTTTATCCCTTTCCACATTGTCTGTCAGGGCATTTCAAGCATTGCAAATTCAATTATCATGGGCCATCACTTTCTCTAAATTTCTAAAAGCCACTATAGCAACAGATTTGCAGCATCCTCTGGAGTCCTTGCCAAGTGTTGAAGTCAGATCCTGAGAGAACCCTTCTGAATTAGTAAACTCTCTTGTATATAGTTCTATGTCCTATCCTCTTGATCAAGAACCCTCAAAATTCAGTTGTGAGTACTCTGCACAGGCTCTTCTCCATACAAGCTGGCTAATTATTGAAGATCTCTTTCTTTCTTTCTTTCTTTCTTTCTTTCTTTCTTTCTTTCTTTCTTTCTTTCTTCTTTCCTTCTTTTATTGGGGGGGCGGTATAGTCCTTTTCCTCATCAATCAGGCCTGGTATATCCTTGACTTGCTTTTGCTATGACTTAAATCAAATTTTGGGCTGGCATGCAGAAAAGAAGATGGGGGGGGGGAAATCCTGAAGGTGGCCCTGTTGCCTTGTGAGAGAGAGGACTCTACAGTGTTTCCCCACATGCAAGAGGCAGAGCTCTTGAAAAGGCCACCTCTATAGGACCTAAGTATTTAGAGGGTTTGGGGAGACCAAATCTTTGGGCATATACATGCAGGTGGTCCTCATATGTCAGTATCTCAGGCTTTCCCAGCAAGGGCCCTAATCTTGGCATACCAGAACTGACTTGGTTGAGCACTCTATACTCTTTCCCAGCCCCTACTCTCAGCCAGATATCTGGGAGGCATTCTCAGCGTGAGGTCAGGAGATGTCCAAGGTCCTGGTAGGTGGTTACGGTGCTCTTCCATGAGCCTGCCTTTTTTCGTGGGTTGTAGCCTTGCCTCAATTGTTGTCAAATGCCTAAAAACTGTTCATGTATATGTATATGTATATATATGTGTGTGTGTGTGTGTGTGTGTGTGTGTGTGTGTGTTCTAGGTTTTCTAGTTGTTTATGATGGGAACTTAATGAGAAAATTAGGTACTCTATCATGGCCTGAACCAGAAGTCTCTTAATAAATGATTGCTGAATAAATAGATTGTTGAGTTGGAGGAAACTCTGATATATCCTGGTGGAAATGTTAAGGAGGCATTGGGAATCATCTGTATATTGGTAGTAGTTTAAAGAGGCTATAAGACTTGTTGAGATTTTCAAGGAAGGTCCTTGATCTTCCTTATACAAAGCCAAAGAGAGGAAAAATGTAAAAACAACAAAATTAGCGAACAAGAGTATTTATAGGATACTAGATTAAGAGAATTCAGGAAAGACTGGAAAAAGTGACAGAAATGTAAATATTTTATTTAGGCATTCTGTTGGGCTTCAATTAATTAACAAATACTTATTGAATTTGTTCTATAATTTGTATAATTAACAAGGAAAGGATTGTATGGATTTGTGGGTGAGTCAAGGATTCGGGTTCAGTGAGGAGGAATTTCTAAGAAGAATAAGTTTTGAGTTAAAGACGAATTGGATTAAAGCATAATGAGATGGGATAGAGGTAGAGGCTGGGGTTAGTTCAGCCATCAGCTAAGCATGAGCAGATTTAAGCCCTTGCTGCTGTAATGTGTGTGAGGAAATAAAAAGAAATATCAGGGTAGAAGAAAAACAGTAATGGCTTCAGAATTTTCATGTTGATGGAGATTTCCAGCAACAATGTGGTCAAAAGCAGATTCAGGGGACTTGTTTGGAGGCTGCGTTTCCCTAGTAATTACACTTTTAAAATTTGAAGTCTGTGTTATAGATCAATACAAATGATATTGAGTTGAAGTTTTCAAATACACGTTTGCTAATTCTCTTGTTATTTAAATAACTAATTATTTAAGTCGGGGTGACTTTGGGAAGCTACTAAAGATTTTAGAAGAACTTTAATTCTCTCCAACCCTACTCCAAGCCACCCTGGTTCTGCTAATGAAATGCATTAATGTGTTGATAGAAGAACAAGGTGGAAGATTCTAAATGAAAGAGGAAAGCAGGAAGCATTATCCTAATTGGTCTGAAAGGCAGAAATTCACTTTAAATTAGATCTCATTTGTAAGTGAGGTAGGGGAAGGTTAGGTCTTTAAAAGTCAAGCTAACAATGATAAAAATAGATCATAAAAATACTGGTAATTTTACACCTAGTTAGATGGAGAAAATAATGGTGCCGTGGGATCTATGTTGAACTCTATGTAAGTCTAGCTGTTAAGGTGAGGTTACTGCAGTGCCTATGAAGGTGGATACTTTGTAGTTAGCAAAAGGTACACAACTAGTTGGAGAAAGATTCACGGCCATCCGTCTGTCTGTGACGTAACAAATTCTCCGTGATGAAACTGTTCATCAAAATAAATGGCAATAAGCAAGGTCAACTATATTGTGTTACCAATAGGGGGCTCTGTGGCTTTGCAATAGAATTGTTCTCATCTATTTAAGTTTCCCCCCCCAATGAACCATACAGTTTGCTCTGTTAATAAACAACTGGGTCCTTCTATCCATCCATCTCTCCCTCCTTCCTTCCATTCTTTCAGCTAGCGTCATTTACCTGCGTTCTTCATTAGTTAACAGTGAAAATACTCAGAAGGCAAATAGCTCCACTGCTTTCTCTCTACCTCATTGGAATTGTGGGAACTCTTATTGAGTGGTGAGGGTTAGGGTAATGAAACTTGGAAAAATGCCATCCTAGGATTCCTCTGTGCTACCAATATGCAAATAATTTAATAGTAATGCAGTCAAGAGTTCCCTGAGTAAAGACTCTCCATTTTCATCACTGTTGGTAAGTGCCAAGAGGGACAGATGAGAATAAGTTATAGGCACATTGTGACATGTAATAAATCTTCCAAAAGAGGTTTACACATACTCAGCTCTTTGGCTGTTATCCTGTGTACGACACTTCTGTTTGCTTTGCATCTAAGCAACAGAAAGTAATCAGCCTCTAAGAACTTAATTATTGGTTGCACGGATAACCCTTAGGGTGTGTGTGTCCAGTCACTTGGGCCTCCTTCTACATCTCTCATCACATAAAGCAATATGCCTCTCTGAGTGCCAGCCTCTCCGGAAAGCATGGTGGTTCATTTCTTCTTCTAGGGAGAAGACAAAGGGCAGCTGAAACAACAGAATACATTGAAATGGCCTTGCTTGGGAAAATGAGCTCCTAATAGTTCTTGAATACTGAAACAAAGGAAGAGTCCTAGGGCTAGAAATCACTCAAGAACAGAGCCTTGATAACAGTCAGCAGCTGAGAAGTAGAAAGTGTGAGGAATTCTAGGGAGGGGAATGGGGAAATACTGTAACAGGCTTGCAAAATCCAACTCAGAATCACACTATTATGTTAATGAGACAAGTTTAAACCAGTCACACTCCCACCTCTTAACCAAACTGTTAACACAATTTAACACACTTTCAAAGGGGCGCCCCTATGATGTGCCAATGAAGTCACTTTCTTCCCAGCAGGAGTCAATGGGCTTTCCCCTCTTTGTTGAGCTCTCTTTGATCGGGCAAACAAAATACTCAAAATACCTTGTCAATCCTCGGAGGAGGTTAGTGTGTCTTTCAAATATATCTTAGGGGAAACTGAGGCATAAAGGACCAAATTTAAAATTTAAAGGAAGGACAATTATTTGTGTTTGGATTGATTTCCTGTTGCAGTTTTTCCCTACTGCTATTTAAATGTGAAACGAAGTGCTGTTCGGGAATTATACCTTTTAAGTTAGCCAGTAACTTGAGGAGTAACGTGGATAACTTGCAGAGTAACAATAGCTATGAAGTGCTCTCTAACTGTTGCACACTGAACAAATGTATGAAGTATTACATTTCAATTTTTTTAAACTACATTGCAAATCATTTGTGTGAGCTGGACATTGAAACAATTGGGTTTTAAAAAAAACTATAAGTACTAATGGATACATTCTAGAAACCAATGGATACATTTAAAGGAACCAAACAGTTTAATTCAATTATTTTCAGAACAGCTTCAGTGAAAGCAAACTCTTAAAAGACATTGTTCCAGGTAGCTCCAAACACAGAAACTACATTCTTTTAGGCTGGGATAGTGGTATGTACATGGGGTGTTTATTTTTCTGTTCTTTACATTGTACACACAAAAGTATATAAAATGTACTTTTCATATGTATTGCACATTTCAAAATAAAAAAAAGAATTTTCAAAAAGACTTTCTTTGTTGCATAGCTGAAATCTTAAAATGAATTGAGCAGAGACAATGCTTTTAGCATTCCTAAAAGTTTCTTGCAAGATTTTATAGAAAAACTGCCCATTATTCTATTTGACAACAAGCCTATGAATTTTGAAGAAAAACAAAAAGAGGACCTGTAAAAAACAAAAGGGTCTTTTTAACTGAACTACATAATATACAGATCACTATCTGTAATTTTTTTATTAGCTTCTAGATTTCGGCAGAAAAGGTTTTAAAATTTCTTATTGCTCTTATAAACCTTTGTGATTATCTGACAATGATTCATGTAATATTATTGTATATCTGACTTTGGCAGTTACCCATTACACCATGTTAACATATTTCAATAAGTAATCAATTTGGTTTCCACTACGCTGATTTAATTCGGGTTTCATTACTCGCCTAGTATTTATTTTTTCGGCATGTTGTCCATCTTAGTCTAGGACTGCCCTTTTTGCATTAGCCATTTTAGGATAAAATACTTAATAAGATTTGCATTTAAAAAATGAACTAGAGGAACTGGACCCCCTCCAGCCAGAACAAGTAATTATGTCATTTGTATTGCAAAGCAGGAGTGGCTATAAAGCAATGGTATACTTTTTTAAAGATTGATAACCTTAAGCAGTATTATATTACACATAAAATGGCAGGTCTGACAGAGGAACTAAACGTGGGCAGTGTATAAAATCCGGAGGCTTGTAGAAAGTTTCAGAGTTTTTGCTTTGCCTTCCAATGACGTACTCAATTAAAAGGACTCTGGGAAACAAACTGAGGGCCTCAGAGGGGAGGGGGGTGGGGGATTGGGATAGGCCGGTGATGGGTATTAAGGAGGGCACGT
This sequence comes from Ailuropoda melanoleuca, assembly GCF_002007445.2. Taxonomy (NCBI): domain Eukaryota; kingdom Metazoa; phylum Chordata; class Mammalia; order Carnivora; family Ursidae; genus Ailuropoda; species Ailuropoda melanoleuca. Next base: position 15,324,906 of record NC_048233.1, read on the forward strand.
ATTGCATGGTGCACTGGGTGTTACACGCAGATAATGAATCATGGAACATTGCATCAAAAACTGGGGATGTACTGTATGGTGACTAATATAACAAAACAAAAATTATTTAAAAAAAGTAATCATTTGCCGTTTATGTCTTTATTTTCTCTTCGATCTGTGTCATACATTAGTCTTTCTCAGAGAGAGCCCTGTGCCTATGTGGACAGCAGCAGTGCCATGTCACAGACTAGTCAATGCTTTCAAATTTGCATCCTAATATTCGAGGCCGAAGTTAGATGGTGTCTGTATGAAGTGGCCAAATACAAATGAACCTATTTAGTGCCTATAATCACTTAGGAAGCCCCCAGTCTGCCCCGCTGAAATGTTCCATTGTTCTTAATGACTGAAAACTGGCAGTGCTCTCGATGTTACCGCCACTGCTAAGAAGAATACACCAGAGAGCCTTCACTGAGCATTGGATGGTCAGTACTATGCTCCAAGTGCTGTGTTAAGTACTTTACCTTCTCTAGCTCATTAATCCTCACAACCACCTTTCAAGGGTGGTGTTAGTAGTAATACAGAAGGATACTGTGTTTATGGAGGTTGCATTGTGGTCCCAGGGCCATCGGCTACTCAAGTGGCAAAATTGGGATTTGAACCCAGTGTAGTTTCACTCCAGAGCCGATGTTCTTAACCATTATGGTCGACTTATAAAAGCTAAAAAATCTTTTTAAAATATTCCTAAGGTATTTTCTTAACAGAAGCATCTATGACTGTGTTTCGGTGCATGACAGGGCATTCCAATTTTCTGGCCCTAAATTGAGATCTTTTGAATTAGAAGTGGTCCCCTAAGTAGTTTTGTGGAAGAACGTTTTGTGATAGAATGTGCCCCAATTATCAATTATGGACTTTCTTTAGGATGAAAGGATATGTAACAGGCTATTATCTAGGCAATGGTCAAATTGATATTTCTCAGATTTGATGAAAGTGTTCTGAACCTTAAGTTCACAGGGCTCACATTCTCATAAAGGGAAACAAAAAGAAATGCAAGGCAAATGGGAAAAGCAGTCTCATAAGAAAATCAAAATATTACGAAGCACAAGCCAGTGTGATACGAACCAAGAACGCTGACCGAGAAGCCATCTTCTACTCTTTTCACTTGTTCAGGAAACCCATTTAGGGAGTTGTTAAAAACTGAGAGAGGCAATTTAGAGATAGCAACATCCTCTTAGACTTCAAAGGAAGGAAATATATTTAGGGACCGCTCTGATATAAAAAGCCATTATAATTTTGAAGCTTTTCCTTAAAATATATTCTTCTCAATCTGAGACACTAATGTTCAGTAATTGAATTCAATGTTTAATTGTTCAATATTTCAATCAACGGTTTACTTAAAACAATAAATCAATCAAATGAATTGTCAGTATACTTTATATTATTTATACATACTTGCAAATACATATATATCTACATATATATTTATATCATAATTGAAGCTCAACATTTTTTAGTTAATTATGGTCTGAGATTTATTAGTTTCCTAGGGCTGCCATAACAAAGTACTACAAAATGGATCGCTTGAACAATAGAAATGTGCTGTCCCACAGGTTTGGAGGCTCCAAGTCCAAGTTCAAGGTGTCCATAGGGTTGGTCTCTTCTGAGGCCTGTGAGGAAGAATCGGCTTTGTGCCTCTCCCCTTGCTTCTGGTGGTTTGATGGCAATCTTTGATGTTCCTTGGCTGGTGAAGGATCAGCGTGATCTCTTCCTCATTGGTACACATTTCCCCTGTGTGCCTGTCCATCTCCAGTTCTCCCCTTCTATGAGGACACCAATCCTATTGGATGAGGGGACTACTGTACGGCCTTGTGTGCATAATGTGACCTCATCTCCAAATTACACAGGCAGTAACCCCATCTCCAAATAAGGTTACATTCTGAGGTCTCGGGAATTAGGACTTCAACATGTGAGTTTTGAAGGGACCCAGTTCAACTCATAACATACACTTTCACTTGAAAGAAAGGAAGTGTTTAGTATCATAAAATGTTAGAGTTATAAGAAACTTTAGAAATCCATGTGTCTTCCATATGAGAATACCTCAGCCCAGAGAAATGAAGGGGCTCATCCACTGATCACACAGACAGTGGCAGAGCTGGGAATGGAATTCAGATTCTTAAACCCAAACACAATGTGCTTCCCATCACCTAGGCTGCAACTGACTGAATCCATACAAGGTAGAAATTATTTCATCTAAAAACTGATTTTTTTTTTTCTGATGGGAAAATTAGGTTGTTAAATGACGTTTTAAAGTTGGGAGAATATATTTCACACCTTTTATGTAGAAAATTATAGAAGCTTCACAAGAACAATATACTAAATAATTAAACAGCACTAATTTAATCTCTAGTTCTCTTTCCAATGGCACTTAGAGAACAAGGGCTTTGTGCCAAGCACTCTAGTTCACTATCTTCATTTATCCCCCACCCTTGTGACTTCAAAAGGTGAGTGTAATTATTCTCATTGTAAAGACGAGGAAAAGAGGAAGATGTCAAATAAGTTGACCAAAGTCACGCAGAGAAGAAACTATGTAACTGGAAACCAAGCAGGTCAATAGGACCCCTAAGTTCTTTCTTTTTCAACTCTCACCAAGCTGTGCCACATATTTGATTTTTGGTATCACAAAATAGCCTGCAAAGATGTACAAGAAAAAGAGATCCAAGATGAATCACTTTAGATATAACTTTCCTACTGGAAAACATGGCTGCCATATAACTAAAAATGCTGCTTAGGTAAGAGTATGTAAAGGAAAAGTTCAAGGCATCAAAGTGGAATTGTTGATGACGTTTGTAGTTAATGTGAAAAATGGTCAGTACATTTGAGTAGACAAAGAGGTGGGAGATTTGAAGAGAACCGGGAAAGAATGATGTCAGATATCCCACGTTAGGAAACGTGTGAAGGAAGAGAGTTTATAGAACCTGATCCCATACTGGAAACAAGTCTTCCTCATATTTGCATCAGCAGTGCCTGATCTGAAGGAAATGATGAATAAGTATATATAAATATATTGGAATTAAAATTTTGATGTTGGCCATAGGAAGACATTTTTCATAGGATTTTGAGGATGATAACTGGATAGAAGTGTATCAAATGTACATAATCTTGTAATAATCTATTCTACTCCTTTGAAAAACTGACCCATGCGGAGGAGAATAATAGCCAATATTAACTGAGCACATACTATGTTTCCGGGACTGCTGTAGATGGTTTGTCAACCTTGCATTTTTCCCTCAACAAATCTATGATGTGGGTACTAGTTCATTTCGATCTCCATCTTAAAATGAGGAAAAGGAGGTTTAGAAGTCACACAGTAAAAGACCCACTGGATTAATCAGAGCCATCACTCTTAACCACTGATATCACCAAGGAAGAAGAAATGATACAAGAAGGAATTTAATTCAGCTTTTTTTCCCCACCTATCACAGCACTTGGCAGGTATTTAATAAATGTTGGATAAAGTGAACTGAAGTTTTAAGTTATGTTTTATTAAGGATTGGGTGCATGGAAATGCTGACTAGCACAGGGGTGTCTTCAGAGGATAAAGCAGATGAGGCTAAAGAATGAGAGGAAACATCAGAATCAAGAAGCCTCATCAAGTAAAAAATGATCTATGCATGAGCATGGATAGACAGGGTAACCTTGTGTGGAAAAGGAGATATCTTGCCATACACTGCTGTGTCTCACCAGATCTTGAATTTCAGAAATAAGTATAAAAAAGTTAAGTTTATAATGGTCATGAAACCCATGGAAAGAACTCCTTATCCTTGAAGTCTGTATATTTTGCAATTGTTTATTTAAAAAAAAATCAAATGTGACCCATATTATTCATATTGTATAACCATAAAAATTTCAGCAGTAAGTTATTGAAACAAAATCGATGATGGGTGAATTAATTTAGGGTGTGCATGTGGGTGTGGGTGAGTGTATGGGAAGTTATCTTAAATGTCAGAATATCTTCATTTGTTTGATATTAAAATATATGAACAACTGCCTTAATATATGGACAACTTAAAATATATGGGCAGCTACTTACTTTACATTTCAAATATAAACAGATTTATTTCACATTTACTGAGTTTCCAGTATGGGCCAGATTTCCTGCCAGGCTCCAGGATGTCTTCATATTTTATAAATAAAAAAGTTACCGTTTGTTAAACTTTCTGTCTATGAATCCTGGACACACTTAGCTTTACTATTTTTCCCCCAGTTGGAGAATTTTGATGTCTACATCTTTGAAATGAATCTATATTTTTGTCAAAAATTTCCTGAATCTTAAATGAAATTTGTTGCAGCCTCACCCCATTATTTGCTATGCTTATCAGAGGCTGAATTAAAAAAAATATATAATATACTTACATTTTCTATCTTTTTTGAGACAACTGTTAGGAGGCGTTTAAACTTTAGTACTAACCCAAAGATAGCTATGTGAGTGGGTTGTGAAAAGAAAATTCTGTTGAGGTACCCAAGTCCTACCCTCTCCGACAATGGGCCTAACCTGCAGACTAAATCAAAGAGGAGAGGGGGTACGCAAAGAGAAACTTACCTAAAGATCATCAGTCGTAATTTGTACAATGAATGCCATGCTCAATCACGGCTGTCTCAGTAGAGGCAAAGGGCCCAGGAAGAACATTCATCTAACTCAGTATTTTGGAAATACTCGTAATTAACACATGAACTTAGTCACCTCCCCTGCGTACTCCTCCATCTATGTTCTCTAACTCATAAATAGTATTAGCAGCCTTCCAATTTTTCCAAAATGGAAACCTCCAGCTATTCTCAAGTCCTCTCCCTGTCCACAGCCAATCACATGTGAAATTCTGTCAGTTCCGCTTCTGAAAACTGATGGCAATCATTTCCTTCTCCACTTGTTCCTTAATTCAAAGGCCCACCTTCTAACCCGGACTAATGCGGGAGTCACGAAAGCCCTACCTCCCCCTTGTCCACGCTGCTCTCCAGTCAGTCTTCACTTCACCCTGTTTAAAGACCTGACTTGTCATCGCCTGCAGGAAAATCTTTTAAGTTCTATCCAAAGAATCCAAAGAATTCTGAAGAATCCAAACCATTCTTTTTATGGAATTCGTGTTGAGAGATTTACGGCTTCTGCGCTGGTCTTTTCAGAGCCAAGCGCTAAGAAATGACGCTGGTATTGCTAAATATTTTTACTACAAACTTCTTACTAATGTATGCTTATTAAATATTTACAATGGTTCCAACTATAGTTTTAAATTCCTTTCAAAATGTATACATACATATCATACGTTATATGTGCTATGTATATACATTACATATACATGTATATATTTACATTTTGCTTTGTTTTGAAAAACTTGGGAAGCTGCTTTAAACCTTAGGAGTAGTAATCTAAAGATGGCCATCTTATTGGGTTGCTAAAAGTGTGCCCTAAATACCCTAGTTTATAATTCAGCAAAGTGCTTGGAGGAGGCACAGGAGATGATGAATGGTAAAGATGGGATTATTACTCAAGTCTCATTTGTGACAGTTGACTTCCGTGATATTTATCTTACATTTTTCTTTTTGGCTGTGTGTGTGAGTGTAATACACTTTATATATTAGCATTGGTCCATCTGTTATTATATTGGCAGCAGGAGATTTTCATTGATTAGTTTCTCTCTATTTGCTTTTTCTTTCTCTAAACCTTCATGCTGTAATGCAGAAGATTTATTTTCAATGATTTATTAAAATGTAATTCTAAGGTGACTCCTTATCAAGGAAGTAATCTGCAGGCTATCTTTGTTTAAACTTGCAACCTGCTTTGTCAAGGAAAACTGCCTATGAAATTTTCATTATAATAGACAGCTTTTCATAATGAATGAAAAACAGCTATTATGATTGAAAACAAATTGCTCTGAAACATATTCTTTGAAACAATGTGCTGCTTAATTGTATTTTGGAGGAGGGGGGGAAGCAAAGGCAATTCTATTTAATTGGTTACATTTTTCAGTTCTATAAATTAATTTGCACTACCCAATATCACTTAATTTTTCCCTAGGAAAGCTTTTGCTTGCCCTAGCAATATTATAACTGCTAATTCAATTACACTGAAATTGTTTAATAGAAAATATAATTGCTTATTCATACAGAATACCCATTAAAGGAGAGCAAAAGCGTGAACCCGAGGGTTACTGCATATTAATACTTTGGGAATAAAGATGGGAATGTTGTGCGGAGAAGGTGCTGGCTGATCTTTAATTGTTCATCACCTGACTCCAAAATAATATGAATGGACCCAAACTAAATGACCACTCATTACAAGTTTCAATTTAGGAGCTTGGCTGGGGTCAGCAGATTGCTTATGCTGATCGCAATGATTTGAAGTTGTGATTACCATAAGCAATTTAAATTTTATTGATCTCCTCTTCTGAAAGTTGTAATTGAGCATAGATGTTGGACCGAGAGCTCTCCAAACTAAATTGTACTCTGAAGCCCTTGCTGGATTCCTGCAAGAATCAATAAGCAGTCAGTCACATTAACAATGAAATAGGTCCATTAACATACGATGCTATTGGTGAAACTTTATTTAGGAAGGGTGTTAGTTCACTTCATTGTTTTATCAATGAATCTTGGCTGTACAAGGAAAAGTATTGCTTTAATATGTGTAATAAGCTTGTATGAAAATGAAATTATATATTATAAATATATGGAATATGACGAGGTAGGCAGTTGAGTCCTTATATGAGCGTCGTTGTGATTCATATCATCATTTTACTGTAAACAGAGGTTTCATATGACTGGAATTGCAGCTCGCCTGCTGTGGTGCTTTGCAGTAATTCGGAATTTTTATTCCTCTTTATTAGATACAAGGTTTCCCTCCATCAAGGTTAAGTACATCTCGAAGTCTCCCATGTTCAGTGGTAAGTAGTGGCTTGTTAGGGAAGCTATATGACCTATCCTGCTGAGCCAGAGAGACAAAGCTGGGAATTCTAACAGAAATCCAGACAGTTCCAGGCAATGTGGGACAGTATTTTATGTCTGGAGCACTACTGAGCTTTAGGAACAACTCTGGCTTACCTAGTATCATCAGATTGTAAAATGCTTAAAACTGTAGAAGTCTGTTAAAACTTAATGACGGGGCGCCTGGGTGCTGCAGTACGTTGAGCGATGACTCTTGGTTTTGGTGCAGGTCGTGATCTCGGATGGTGAGATCCAGCCCCATGTGGGGCTCGGCGCTGAGCATGGAGTCTGCTTAAGACTCTCTCTCTCTCTGCCCCTCCCCCTGTGCTTGTGTGTGTGAACATGCTCTCTCTCTAAAATAAATAAGTAAATATTTTTAAAAACCTTTATGACGATAGGACATTGTTTATTTTTCCCAAATTAATCAGTTCCTTTTCTTCCACTCACTTCCCTCTTGCTTCCCTCTCAAACGATGCATAGTAAACTCTAGAGGATTCCCCACCTTTGGGAAATTTTAAATCTCAAGAGGTGTGGGGATAATAACACCATCATCTAAGAAGCTTCCTGCTAATCCCATGAGTTTTGGGGTGCCTGAATTACTTATTGCATGGGGTCCTTTAAAGGGGCACAGTATGGTGAAGGAGGAAGAAAATGAGATCAAAAGCTTTTCTGTCCAATTTTAATGACTGAAGATCAATTTAATCAGAGTACATATAGCCAAGTTTTATTGGTGGATTCGAGCAAGGTCAGGAATGGTGAAGACGTGGGAAGGGAATGTCAGATCAAGAGTCAGGTCAAGGTAGAGAATGTTACCTGACTCAGGATGTGGTTCAGGTTTTTGCTAGACTATCTGAAAGAATCCTGGAACTCAGCTTTTCAACTACATCTTTTGTCCTCATGACCTTGATGGTCTATGCATAAAGCCCAGCGGGAATTTTATACCAAATATGGCCTTGGGTCAGTCTGTCTTTCTGGGGAAGTTCTCTATGGGGGCTTTGCTTAAACAATTTAAAAGAGCAATAAGGATTTCCATGGGCTATGGAAGAGGCATATTTTATGAATCTGAGTATCATCACTCTTTCACCCTCTTGTATTATAGAAATAAAAGGCTAAGTGGATTGGAAATGTTATACAATCTTTCCATATCTCAGTTTCCTCAGTAGTTTAAGAATAATAGGGGAAGACACTTCATATACGGGGTTGATGTGGAGATGGAATGAAATAGTCCATGTAAGGAATCTAGTACAGTGCCTGATAGAGAGTGTGCTCTCCATAGAGGTTAGTTATTATTAGGAGGACATATCTCTGGCTTTCTGGGATCACCTTGGTTTCTAATCGTGTCCCCTTACAATGGTTTGGATGAAAAACAAAATGTTCTCTTGAGCAATTATTATCATTCAATGAAAAGGTGAGGAAAAAGCAAAGCATGGAAATTTTCTGCTGACAGAATCAGAAAATGAGAGAATGAGAGAACTCTAGGAGCCACGAGGTTGGTAAGAGGGTTAGAGTTCATGGAGGACAAGGTGATGTGGGCTGCCCAGGACTTAGGTAGGTCTAGACAAAATGCAGAACTGCTAAACATTTTCTCTTCCACACCCCTACCTTCCTTGTGAGATCTCTGCCCCCGACTTCAAGTGGTCGCTCTTCTGCCCAGACATCTCTTCTCTCGTGTGATGTTTCCACTCTGAGGAGCCTGCCTCATGCTTCCCAGAATGGCATCAGATTCAGGTCAGCTTCCTCTGGGGGCAAAGTTCATGTTCTGGGTGTTGTTTCTGTCATTCATCCCCTCCAGTTTATTCACTTCTAACCCATTCTTTACGCTCCATCTTTGGTAAATGATCTCACATTTAAATTCAGATTAAATAGCAATGGCTTCCTTTTTTTGTTTGTTTTGTTTGTCTTTTTGAATAACTGCTTATTGAGTGGATGATTAAATAAACAAACACTCACAGGGGCATCTGTATCTTACCAGATGTCTGGTGATGCCGTCCCTTAACTTGAACAGACCATTCTTTAAAGGGAACTTTTAGGTTCCATTGCAGCCCATTCAAGGAGTTATTATAAAGCAGAAAGCTTTCTGGGCATCTCTTAAATCATATGGTCTTGGTAATTATTTGACCTACTTGCACGGTGGGGGAGATTTAAGAGAAGATTCAGAGGAAGATGTAGGATAAATGGGTGAAGAGGATGTTAAGCAAATTAATAGCAAAGCAAAATAGGAATGATAAAGTAATAGAAAAAAAATAAAGTGGGGTTGCTTTGGGGACAACAGAAGCTAAGAGTATAAGTTATTTCAATGAATCATCCTGGGTTCAAATGCCAGTTTCTTCTCTTCCTGACTATGTGACTTTGAACAAGTTATCTAACTTTTCCAGGTTTCGTCTGTATAGTGGGCATAAAAGTACAACCTACCTTATAGGTCATGAGAATCATGGAGAAGAATCTGTGTAAAAGCACTTCTCCTACAGCCTGGTGCCTAGTGAATGCTCAATAGTAGTTATCGCGAAACACTTAATGCGGTAGAAACGCAAAGTAACATTTCGCCCATTACAGTGTGATTTGTCCTACTTTATCTAACACCATAGAAAAGAAAAGCTCTCATGATTCATCATCCTTTTTCCTGGCTAGTAGCAACCAGAGAAAAGTTTTTTTCTTTGGAAAAATGGGTAGTTTTTCTGGTAAATGATTTCTTTTACCCCATGGTGATTTGGCTTCAGATAACGATATGAGTAAAAATGTAAATCCAAGAGTCTATGATAATAACGAAGGGCTGTGTGTATTTTGCTAAAGGGCCAGTGTAACGCCAAGCTACCAGTTTTTGGAATTACATTGTAGGTTAGGGTAACACAGTCCTTCGTGAACAGTGTAGTACCCCCAGCTTCCTACCCAAACGTACTCACTGGCATTACTGTGACGGATAAGCTCAGCATTTTAGCACCTTAACCAAATAGTTACCCGTTTCTGCTCAAACGACAGTCAGGCCAGTATTCTTTTTTTTTTTTTTTTTTAAAGATTTTATTTATTTATTTGACAGAGAGAGACAGCCCGCGAGAGAGGGAACACAAGCAGGGGGAGTGGGAGGAAGAAGCAGGCTCCCAGCAGAGGAGCCTGATGTGGGGCTCGATCCCATAACGCCGGGATCACGCCCTGAGCCAAAGGCAGACAGACGCTCAACGACTGCGCTACCCAGGCGCCCCCCCAGGCCAGCATTCTTGAGTCAGTACAAGGTTTCATGTACTGACTGGGATACTGAGGATCCTTCCGTCTTGGAGCCCCTCCATATCCTATAGCTTTGTAGTCCTCTGCGATATAATGTGTTGTAATGAAATAAATTATTGGATGACTTCTACAAGTAAAGAGAGGAGAATTCTCAAAGGGAAAGTCTTTAAAAAAAATAGATTTATTTATTTGAGATAGCGAGAGAGAGAAAGCATGAGCACGGAGAGAGGCAGAGGAACAGGAAGAGAATCCCAAGCCGACTCCTCGCAGAGCCCCGAACCACGAGAGTCGGTTACTCCACCAGCTGAGCCATCCAGGCGTCCAAACAGAAAGTCCTTTTGATTTCCAATCTGACTGCTTTCTAAGAACCGATGTCTCATCACCCCTGCGCGCATGTGTACCTGCTGTGTGTTCTACAGCCTTGAAACAGCAAACTAGAAACACTGCGCTCCTGTGTCAACACTGCCTCCTGGCGGAGAATGGTGTGTGTGACCAGCCCATTCTCCAGATGTACCCGCCAGGTGAGCCTGGAGGTTTTCCTTATTGACTTAAAGGTTGGGTAATGGCCCGGTGGAAGGTGGTGGTGTGGTGAGTGCTTGGACAGGGAAGAAAAGCTCCACTGATCACTAGGAGATTGTTTTTAAGTGGAATCCTTTTGAAATCAAAACAGTTACGAAAGGCAAGTTGAAGAATATGAAGGCATTTCTCTAATTCACTTTATTCTGAAGGACCTGCGTCTTACGGGAAAGTGTGACCAACCAGATTCAACTCTGCTCACATCCTGTATTTTCAGGTCTAAATTTAACTAATTGACGTTTAAATGGATTGGGGCTATTAGTACAGAAAGTGTGACGGGCTATGTTCCCAACGATTTTATATCTCCCACCCCTTCAACCTTTTCCTTCTTTAAAAAAAAAAAAAGATTTTATTTATTTATTTTAGAGAGAGAGTGCAGGGGGGAACAGAAGGGGAGGTTCAATCCCATGACCCTGAGATCATGACCTGAACAGAAACTGAGCGTTGGTTGGTTAACTGACTGAGCCACCCAAGCACCCCGAATCTTCTTCCTTTCAGCCTGTCTCTAAAATTCTCTGGTTTGCATGTTGTTTCTCGGTGAGTACATTACTAATAGGTCTCATTTTTCTTTTCTTTCTTTTTTTTTTTTTAACTATTGAAGTTTCTTTGGAGGTAAAAATAAATTTTTATTTTATTGGAAATACCTGTGCCTATTTATTTATTTTTAAAGATTTTATTTATTTATTTGACAGAGATAGAGACAGCCAGTGAGAGAGGGAACACAAGCAGGGGGAGTGGGAGAGGAAGAAGCAGGCTCACAGCAGAGGAGCCTGACGTGGGGCTCGATCCCATAACGCCGGGATCACGCCCTGAGCCGAAGGCAGACGCTTAACCGCTGTGCCACCCAGGCGCCCCACCTGTGCCTATTTAAAGACTCAATTGCCTGTATATTCAAGAACAACTAATTTGTATAATAAGCTCATTAGTACTGTCATCACATTTTTTTTTTTAAAAAGACGCACCCTGTTTGTATTTTCTGCCTGTATTTATTGGCAAGCACTCACATGGCCTTAGTCAACCCAGCAGTATATGGTATATTTTTGTGCCCTGGGAAAAGAAGAAATGGATTTATGAGCAGTTAGGAGGTTTTGTCCTACTATCCTGCTCACAGAACCCTCAAGTTTTTAAACAGTTGACTAGGTCCAGCATAATGATGCTGATGAAAAGTGAAGGATTCTCCTATGTAATTGGGCTTTGACAGAACAGTTTTACATAAAGAGAAAGTCATTATTGAAACTTGGCCATGACAAAGAAGCTAGTACAGCTTACTTTCGTCATCTAGTCTTAAATTCATCAACCTTGATTTAAGAAAGGTTTTGATACCATGCTGAAGAAGATAAGATTTCTATTTTGAGGTCATTAGACATGAGCCACTTGAAAGAGAGACAAATGAGTCATCTGAACGGGCGACAGCAGAAGATATTGTTTATATCAGCATGGAACAGAATGACCTGCTGCTGAAAACTACAAGAATCCGCATTAGACATATTTTTCCTCGGGATGGAAACTGGTAACAAAGATAAAGGAGTTCAGTAATTAACTCTTTACTTTCCTCTCTCTTAACACACCCACTCTTTTGTGTCAGGCGCTGAAAAGAATGCCGTCCCTGAAATCTTGAATATTGAACATTTTGATGTTTCCGCCCCTTTTTCTAAAGATGTAACATTCCCCACAATTTTGTAGCACTGAGAACTATCACTTCTTTCCCCCCCGATAATCCCAGTTCCATGCAACTTGTAAAAGGCAGTCTGACCCGGAGACTTCATAGTGGGTGGCAGATGGCTTTCGTGAATGCCTATTTCTGCTATTAAAATAAAATGACAGGAAACACCACAGAGAGAGTTCTTTTATTTGAAAAAAAAATCGAGGTTGTCATTTGATGTGAAATACAAATCTAAGGGCTTTGGCAGTCACTAACCTCATGTAGCCTGATTATCACTGGAAGGTAAATGTAACATCTACCCTCAAGACTCCGTGAAAGATGCATCATGTGAAAGGCAGACAGTGCTTTCTGGCCCTACTACTTACACGCGTAGCAATTTATTATATGAAAATGCAGAGTGCAACTCGGACAACTTGTGAGTGCCTATTGAGGTTGTCAGGCAAAAATGTTTTCCTCCAGGCTACATCAGCATTTTCTGGTTTAGACCAGCTGACCTTTTTGAATTGGGCTGCATGAACCATCACATCCAATATGTAAATTTAATAGGTATATTTAAATATTTTTCCTTTCAAATTGGAACCCGAATTCATATTATATCCAATATATTCTGAAAAAAAAATAAAAAGTTGGATTGCAGCCTTTTGTTCCCTCCGGACATCTATGAATTCTAAGAGCCTACAAGCTTAACATGAAGAGGGTCAGGGATGTTTTCAGGAGGCAAGAGTGTCACTTCTCCTACTTTTTAAAAGTTCTTAGTTCTCATTACTAATGTTATATACCATAATCATTCATCTTGAACATTTGATAATACATTCAAAATACTACCCTCTCCTTAATTGTTTTCAACAAGCGCTTTTATTGAACATCCACCAGGCAAAAAAAGGACCATTTCGCATGTTCTGGAACCTCCCGCTTTCGTTTATTAATAATTCCCCAACAGAATGTCTGCTTCAGACATTAGTTTCTGAACTGGAATCGAATCTTAATTAGTTCAAGAGAAACTCTGCTTAAGTAGTCTTAGAGAAAATGCGCTCGTTTCCCCCTCTAATATATCCTCCTGTTGTTTGACTGTGATGAGAATTGTCTTCTAAAAGAGGCCTCAGGTGTGAAACCAACTGTTCAGGCTCATTGTCAGCTGCTGGTTCCTAGAGTATTTAATTCAAAATTAGGGAAAATATAAGGCTGTGTCTACATTGGCCAACTCTCTAGCAAAATGAAGCAATTTTCAGTTAAGGGTGCACCATCCTCTACAATGCCCTCGAGGAAGATTCCGAAGCTCATTCTATTTCCATCTGCTTCCATCATTAGAGAACGCAGTTGATTGATTCAACCTCACTAACAAGAAGAACGGATGCTGTTTAACTGAAAGGTGAGTAGAGGCATAACATCTATGTCAAAATTTAGAAAAATAACAGGCGCTTTGTTAATTTATATTCAGAGATGTACATATAAAATTTCAGATACACATACGTATCATTTTTAAAGATAATGGTTTAAAGATGGTTCTTATGGTTGAAAATGGCCATATTTGTATTGGGTCCTTGTTATTGGGTGAAAAGTGCAAAACGAGGGTGGGCATCCAGAGGCCGGCTGTGCCTCTGCTCCCGTCTTCCATCAGGAAACGAGCACTGAAGGCTAATCTCACACCTCTTCCACGCCGCTCGTTTAGCATCCTTGATATTTTCCATTATCAGCAACATTATCATTCATATTCTTTTTGATGGATCCAGTGGATACAGCTTATTTCCCTCAAAAATATCAGAACTTCCCTTTGGGTAAAAATAGGTATATATTTAAAATTCCTCGCGGGCCCTATTAGAGTGCTACAAAGTAGGCACTCAGGGAATATATGTTGGAAGATAAATTAATCAAAAGCATTATTTTATAAACTACTTATTAAATGCTTAAGGTACAGATTGTTAATTGTTCCCCCCCAAGTATCTATTCACCCCTTCTTTCTCCTAGGAACAGACTCCCTACTCCCCATCCTTCCGTTTTAACAGCGCACACGGCTAGCTAGGGACTACATTTCTCCATCTGGCTAGCGGAGAGATACTGCGTTCAAGGTCCACCTCATTTCTTTAACAACGACACTGTTGCCTTCTACTCCTTTCATCTTTTCAAGGGTGGTGGTGAGTCATCCTCCCTGTGAGATGAGCAACCCTTAGGGGATAGGAGAAACTAAGGCAGAAAGTATCTAGATGGAGTCAAGCTATTTATGGGTTAGGAACCTCTCCCCTATCTCTGCACCATTACGTGTGAGAGACAGAGTTGTGTTTTATTTGAGTGATTGTAATTTGGAGTATCTGCCACTGCAGCTTTGCCGGCCATCTATCTTATATAAATGCATAATGGTCTTTTCCATGGATGCCATTCTAGAATGTCACGGATCCATCCATTGTCCTCTAGTAGGGCCATGATACTCTGACAAAGCGGCTAGGCTTGACTTGCAGGAGCTTTGGTGTCCTACGTGTTGGAGACCAAAGAACACTATGTAAAGGCTGCCAGCTCTCAAGTAAAATATGGGCAAAATTTGTTAAGGCTGACGTCTTCCTTGTAAAGAGGCGCTGCGTGCCGGGGAGGTCAGCGTCACACAGATTACCAGACCAAGCTGCCCTTGGCTGGTGACTCAATCTATAATTCTGCCTCAAATAAATTCAACAGGAATTTCTTTTAGGCTTTATCAAGAACTAAAAACAAAGCTGAAACTTGGCCTTGGATAATTAAACTACTTTTTTCTGAAAGCTTCTATGTGTTCACACACACACAAAAATTATGAAAAATGGAGGAAAAAATTGTTTTATATTTCTGCTTACCCAGAAATCATATTTTTGTATATAGGAAAAGAGGGAATTTATCTTTGGGGCTCCATTCAGATTTGTTGAATTGACTGTTCAGAATATGGATGTTCAAGAATATTACAGATTTCCTCGTTTCTATGTCTAATAATTAGAATAAATTTCATTGTAATTTACTAATCTAAATACTATTTTTTCTTTTTTTCTTTTTTCCTTTGGCCAAATACAAAATTGGTCATTGTTCTATACCGTTTGTAGTACAAAAGGAAATGTTTGGGGGGGTTTTCTAAATCAAAAAAATCAAGTGATTACTAGAGTTGTTTGGGCTTATAGCTGTCCCTCAGTTGGGATTTCCAGAAATATCTGCTAAAAACTTTATTCTGCATTTCAGATCAAGAAAGTAGGGTTTATTTCTGATCAGGGTTAAGGTATTTACAGAAAAGGAAAGGAAATCTCTATATAACACCTGGGTCAAGTTTCCTTTTTTAAGCAATAAATGTAGATGTCATAATAATAACATTTTTCTCCATAATACTAGGCTTTCAAGAGAAGAATTTAATTTAATTTAAAGAATTTTAAGTTGATCTGTTTTGTCTGGGTAAGCAGGAGTTGCCCAGGTAGCGATCGTTTGTTTTCGGAAGGCTGTCTGTTACTTGTGTTAATCCTCATCATAATAAAACAGTCTTGGATAGGTAACTTTTCGTGACTATGCCTGACATGGATAATGATTAAGAGTGTCTAAATACCTCATTTATTGCTCAATTTTAGAGAGCTAATTGAATCATTGTACATGAAAACATGGTCCTTTGAAGATCTTTGGCAATCACTTCTAGAAAAAAGAATTGGTTACGTTTTTAAAAAATTACCTGAAAAACAATATCAAACTTCAATAATGGACTGAAAAAATAATCAATTACTTAAGAGTTAACTATTTTTTCCAAACAAAAATTATATACTAAGATCTCGAGTTTTGGAGATCATTTTAAATAAAATTTCTACCAACCTTCCTTTATTTGAGAGCATTTTTAAACTAAAAACAATTAAGTTTTGAAATCCATTTAATTTTTACTTCTTTTAAGTACCAGCATAAACATCTGCCATCTGGCATAGAAATTAACTCATATGGTGGGAGGAGAGATGAGATTTATTTAAAAGTTCTTTGTCTTTGATACTTTTCCCTGCTGCATTTTCCACTAGTGTAATTTGAACCTGACTGTATTTAAATAACCATTTATCGCCATAATGGAAGAGCAGACTTAAAAATACATAACTGCTGTCATTCCAGGAGACCGTATTAAGGAAACATAGAATTTGCCATTCTAGATCAGACCATTTGTCTGTCTTGTCTAACACTTGCCTCTGGCAGTGGCCAATATTGAAGACAATGGAGAACAGCAGAAAAATGCAACATGAGCACAGACCATTTTTTAGGGCAATAATTATTTTCTCTGTTGGTAATCTTGGACTATGGGATATTAGAATTGAATCACCCCCACCTGTTTCTATGATTCATATTTTTATCAATCAATAAAGTAACCAGTTCTGTTAAAATTATTATACTGAATTAAACTGAATAATCTATGGTATTTCTGTATATGAGGTAAACTTATGGAACTAACACTTGGTATTTTAATGTTCTGATTTTTAAGCAAGAAGAAAATATGAGGACGTTTAACTGGATAGCCAAAAAAGAGAACTTTTAATTTTGGCTAGTAGTTCAAAGTCTACATAAAAATGTATTTACTACAAAAGTTCAGCTTTCAGGTCCAGAAGACAATCTAACACTATCTAATTTTATATTAAATTTACTATAGATAGTAGCAGAGTAATTCTATTCTGAGTGATTAATTGAAATGACCAGACTATAGGCCTACAGATTTTTGTCTTCCTTGACAACTCACCAATGTTGTTGAAAAAAAATATTATGGAGGTAAATTCATCTTTTGATCCATCTCTGAAATTATAGGTAGACGCAATGAACAGAACACTTACCAAGTGTTAGAGCTCAAACACACACATACACAAGCTCTCCAATGCTCCAATCACATCAAACTTCCTGATGTTTCCCAGCCCATTACTGGTCTTCACCTTATCCTTTGCTAATCCCTTCCTTACCTCTCCCCAAGTGAATATAAATGACTTTCCTCTGAGATTATTTGAATTATGCACATTCTTCTATAAAACTGCTATTATCCCTCAAGGAATTATAAGTGCATAAAATGTGTGTACTCTGTCAGTCAGCTTCTCACCTGGCCAATAAAAGATACTTAGAAAACAGCTTTTTTCTTATCTTCTTCATAAGCAGAAAAAAAAAATTGAGGGTCAAAAGTGAATATTTGTTAAATACCTGTACTGACCAAACTACAAGTACCACGAATGATGTGACCACCTGTTTTGAACAAGACCTTCTTAATGTGCAGAAATCAAGAGTTTTAAATAATTTGGGTAAACACCTGCATGCCTGGTTACTCAGCTGAGCAATGGTGAGTGTTCGTGGCCGAAGGTAGTGTCACATGTCACTCCTGTCCCCCAGAGGGCTGATGTGTCAGCTACGGATTTCATGAACTCTTCCTGAAACGAACTAGTGTCTTTGGAGATATTTTGTCAATATTTGTTTTTAACCTTATTGGGGGATAATAAAATCATACACGACCATCGATGGCTAAAGATATCCAAATGCTGCTGCTCAGGTCGTGAATGAGCTTTGAAAGTGCCCTTTAACTAGGTGCAGTTGAAAATGGTTGATTTCCATTGGCTTTGTACTTAACTGGCAGCAAAAGAAGGGGCAATAAATAAATAAATATTCCAAAACACCCCCCGCAAAAAAAAAAACAAAAAAACCCTTTTCCCCTTCTTAAAATAAAAGTTGGAATGCTTACTTGGAGCCCAGCTCTACAGACATCTGGAAATCCTCGAATCAGTTCCTTAGCTCCCTGCATTTTGTAGGTTAGCCTTTCCGTGGAGACAAAAAGAACTTCCTTAGAGCAAATACTTCTTCCAGCGAAATTAATTCCTGCCTTTTACATGGAGCCTATCTAGTCAGAAATAAACTTTGCCAAGACTCCATCCATAATTCTAGTAGACAATTTTTAAATCTGTTGGCCAGAACCTTGACTTCAGTATAAAGCTTATATAGCCCTCTCAGTCAGTGATTCTCAAAGGGAGCAAATTTGTTTCCATATAGCCCTTCCGCCAGAACATTTGTCGATGTCTGGAGACATTATTATTGTCCCCACTGTGGGGTTGGTACTGGCAAAAAATGGGTGGAGGCCTGGAATGCTGCTAACATCTTACAACATGTAGGGCATTCCACCCACAATAAAGAATTGTCTGGTCCCCACTGTCACTAGTGCCAAGGTTAAGAAGCCTTGTTCTGAATGAGGGGCATTAGGAACACAACCAGAGGGAGTAAAAGTATCTGCCCACACACTCAGGAATGAAACTGTAGGCACTATACTGTGACAGGAGTTAACATAAACCTATACCATTGTAGAAGTAAGACACTATGCTTCTGATGACCCATTTTTAGCGCTCCTCTCTAAGGAACTGGGCAGAGCCCTTCTATGTATGTCTGGTGTTGCTGACATGCCTGTCTCCCACACGATTCTTCGCTATGTTGTCTGTGTTTTGAGTGGTCATGTCCTTGTTTCATGGTCTGCATTGCTAGTTGCAAATAAGTCTAACCACTGGGAATGCAATGGCCTCAGATTCATTTTAAGGAGCAGCCTTTGCCATCTTATTTCAATAGGAGCTTTGCTCGCTCAGCAACTCTGTGTCTAAGCTGAGCATTCTGTGCCATACTGGGACAGAGCAAGAGATTTGTTCTGCAGCCTTCCAGAGAAAAGATCACTTCCTGAGCAAGCTCCCCTCGGAAAGGCATCCGTCGTTGACTGTAAATATAAACACTATGACATTCCTTGTACAACATCAGTAAAAATCCACTTACCTTCCCCACCCCACTTGCTGCAGCTACTCAATTTTTTTTCTCGATTTAACCATTTCATGCCCAATAGCAAAAAGGCAAACTGTCATTAAAGTGACAGAAACATGCAAAAGTGTCTGTGCAGCTCCGGGTGAAGACTTGTAGGGAAAATTTCTAATTTTAAATTTCCTGGAAGGAGAAGGTGCGTTATCAGCTGTCATCTCTCCTGTTCATTTGGAACCAAGAGAAGTACATATAAAAAAAGTTTACACCTGTTGGAATTCATTTAAACTTGCCACAGCTCTTGGATATCAACACCAAAACAAACTTTTGAAATTACAACAATAGCTGAATACATATCTCCAATATATTCTCAAACGATTAAGCTTAAAAATCAGTATTGTCTTAGACGACTGGACTGGTCTTCCATTGTCATTGCTTTTCTCTTGACTCAACGTGCAAATCAGATAACCCTGTACCCCATCCCCTTTCTCTCACTGCCCTTACTCCACTGCCACCTTTCTTGCTTGACCATTCCTGAAGAAATGACAAATGGTGATCTTCAGATAGTTTCTCAATGAGAGTAATAATAATAATAATAATAATGATACTAAAGTACACATTCAGAGAAGACGTGTTGAATTCAGAAGCCTGCGTATTTGTGCCTGGTGTGAAAGGTGTCCTAAGAAGGTATTAATCTTATTTTCTCCTCTCACGTTACATGAAAGCTGTCATTATTGGGATAGGAATGAAATGAACATGAGTACGATGAATGAAAGCGCCCACGGAAGTCAATACACCGCTCCGAGGGAGCACCGCTCCGAGGGAGCACCGCTCCGAGGGAGCACCGCTCCGAGGGAGCACCGCTCCGAGGGAGCACCGCTAGGCAGCGCGTTAGGCTAACACCCCGCGTGAGCAGGCACGTCCCCGAGCTGCTACATTTGTAGCTCAGCGGAGCCCGGCTTTCAACTTGAGCTGCTTTTGGCTTAAGGTGAAACAAAGGGTACAATCATGTTCCATTTGTGGATCGCAGTAGCAAATCATGTTTCAGAAGGTGCCTTTGCAAGACAATGCAAAACACAAAACCAATTCTATATCCCTAACAAGGCCTGCTATAGACGTGAGTTGTTTAATGAATGTTAAATAATGTTCATAAAAATGGGTGAGAGAGTACCACACCTTTTTTTTTTTTTTAATGAACAGTGGAAAGGAAGAGTGAGGGAATCAGTTTTCAGTGTGAAAGCTTTGCCTTATAAATTAATGCTGATGAACATGATTTTTAAAATGCAAGTGCTGGAGTCACTGTGCTATAGGGGATCGGCTGCCTCTTAATACATATTTTTAATACATATTCTTAATTACTCATAGATAAATGAATCCCAGTGCTTTTGACGATCTCCAGATTTCTTACAAGCTCTGTTGTTAACAGCAATACCATTTCTGTTTTCCTTATTCCATTGAGCAGAGGATCTGGAAAAGTAGGAAGTTTATGGTTCTGTTATCCCAACTTAAAGGCGTTTCTTACCCCCCAAGAGTGGGATAGACAGCAGTTGAACTAAATACAAGCATGGCTTGCTGGATTGGGCTTTGCGGGTTACAAGCACTATTGCAGGCAACAATCCTATTGCTGATTCTTGCAATGAATAGTAATTCTTACTGACATCAGTCACCTTGGTTCTTACTTTTGGTGTTTCAGAAGTGCCTCCACTGTACTCCCTTTCCAGGCGGCTGATGAATTAATTAGTATTTACTGAGCAACTACTATGTGCCCAATTCATTGTTAAGCATCTAGAGAGCTACGAGTAAAATGACAGAGTAAAGCAGAAAGGTCATCACCAACTCGAAAACACTACCTTCTGCCTGGCAGTTTAGGAAAAAGTTGGAGACATGTGAAAAGGGAACATGACCACGGCTGGAAAGAAGAAGTCGATTGTCCGTTGCCATCCTCCATCTGCCACCACACATCCCCACCCTCATATCCGTGTTCCAAAGCCAATGAGGTCCTGTTAATATATGAGCAAGGTTTGGACCTGGTGAAGAATAACCAAAGAGTGGAAAGGGGACTAACCATAGTGATTGCAGTGAGAGACTAAGAATTGTGTGATGGAATGAGCACAAATAAAAAAGACTCCTTACATTTTTTTAAAGTCATAATCTAGTTGACAGGGACGCCTGGGTGGCGCAGTCGGTTAAGCATCTGCCTTCGACTCAGGTCATGATTCCAGGGTCCTGGGATTGAGTCCCACATTGGGCTCCTTGCTCAGTGGGGAACCTGCTTCTCCCTCTCCCTCTGCCTGCCTCTCCCCTTGCTTGTGCTCTCTCTCCGTGTCAAATAAATAAATAAAATATTTCAAAAAAATAATCTAGGTGACAGACATCAAGACATTACTGCATGTATAGGGAGCCAGCCGTGGTTGTGAGATCGTTGCCAGCTTAATTTGCCATCAGTTAAATCAGTATTGTGCTCTGTTATTTAAACATATTAATATAAGTTTCATATGTCATTAATGTAATAGTTAATATAATATAAAGTATGCAGGTTAATTAATATGTTATTAATTTATTAGTATAAGTTAATACATAGTTATATATATGTATATAAAATCTATCAACATGGCCATATACAGCAATCTTCTCTCAGCAAGTATTTGCTCTGACTGTCTACTGTATCTGGCCATAGGTATGTACTAAGGGAGGGTGACTAAGATGTGGGTCTTGCCCCCAAAGAGGACAAATTAATCTGGTACTTTCTTTGGAAATGTGCTGATATTGTCACTACACCAGAGTCATGGTCATGACTGGTTAAACAAATGGGTTAAATATAGTCATTTTGTTGGTTAAACCAACTAAATTTGAGTCTCCTTAGTCCGGGGATAATTTTTAGATGAGGTAAGACCTGAAGGAAAGATTTGAATACATGAAATGGATAAGGAGCAT
The DNA here is from genome assembly GCF_002007445.2 of Ailuropoda melanoleuca. Classification (NCBI taxonomy): domain Eukaryota; kingdom Metazoa; phylum Chordata; class Mammalia; order Carnivora; family Ursidae; genus Ailuropoda; species Ailuropoda melanoleuca. The sequence goes on from NC_048233.1 coordinate 15,346,966, forward strand.
TCCATGTAGATGGAAATATGGAAGTGAGAAAGAATCTAGTTTTTGGAAGACAGCATGGTTCCTGCCTGACCTGACAAGGAGTTAAGGTCATTCACAGAAATCAAGTGGGAGATAAGGGGATTTCTGCACTGCTCAGAGAGTAAGTGAAGTCTTTGGAAAGAGATTTGGTCTGGAAGTCAGGTGATCTGAGTTTAGCTTTGTAATCTTGAGCCAATAAGTCTTAATCTATCCAGTTTTAATTTTCCTGTTTGTAGAATGACAACGAAAATACATATTTATCTATCATGTAACGCACATCTTCACAGAAGGTTTTCTTGACTGAATAAGAGCATAAAGCAAATTGCTTTGAGCTCTCGGAAGAAAGATATTATTCAAATCTAAGGAATTATTTTAAGATCTTATATTCACTCACTTTTATATGCGGTTTTGCTAAAAGAGAAAGATTAGTTTGAAGTTCATCCTGCTGTTTTGGTAAAATTGGTAAAAAGGTCTTCCTGATTTTTTCTGAGCGTCAGATAAAATGTATTGTCCTCAGCAAAGTAGATTATCAGTCATTTTCTTTGAACACCTATACCTCAAAAGTAGCATCTGTTTTATTCATTTATAACCTAAAAAGTGACAAGTAAACTTATAAAATTCCATTCAAAAATAAGTTAAATGCCTGAAACAGTTTTTAGTTCTGCATTTTTTTTCCTAACTGTGTAAGACGAATTGAATCTTCCCTAACTTAAATTTTAGCAGTTTCAAAAAAGGTTGATACAAACAAGTTTCTTTCAAGCATACATTTTAGAGTATCTTTTTCCTTACAAGCATACTAAATTACTTTTCTACTCAACTGCATTTGAACAATCATAAAGAATAGATAGAAACTTCTTCATTCTTGTCTACACCTAACTAATGCTCAGCTATTAACTAAGTCATACAGCCTCCTAAAATCTAAGAAAGATTAACTCGAACCCTTATTTTATGTCCAGTAGAAAGTCCAATGTAAGGAGAAACATCGTATCTGAGATTTCCACTTTTTCTAAAGTAGGTCAGCTCACAGGTCATTTTACTACCCTGTTCCATTATATCATCCTAGAGATGAAACTCACCCTGCTTACCTGCTTGCTCATTCTTTTTTCTTCTTTTTCCTTTCCTTTCTTTTCTTTCTTTCCTCCCTCCTTTCCTCCTTCCCTTCCTTCTTTCCTTCCTTCCTTTCTTCCTTCCTTCCTTCCTTCCTTCCTTCCTTCCTTCCTTCCTTCCTTCCTTCCTTCCTTTCTTTTATAGTAGGCTCCTCACCCAGCATGAAATCCAACATGGGGCTTGAACTCACAGCCCTGAGATCAGACCTGAGCTGAGACCAAGAGTAGGACACTTAAGAGACTGAGCCACCCAGGTGCCCCGCTGACCTTCTTTCAATAGATAAACTCATGAGGCCTTTTGGTGTTAGCCAAGTTTAACGATTCTTTGGAGAAATAAACAGGATCAATAATGCAAACTTATAAACATAAAAATTGAATATTAAACATCTCAGTTCCCAAAGTGTCTGTTTATAGGTGTTTTCTGGAAATCAGGTTTTAGACTTCCTTAGTGTTTTGGGGTCTACCTCTTCTCTCACTCTCTTAAGAGTCCAACATAAAGCAAGATGGAAATAAATTCATCACGTGTTTATAATCCAGAACAATTTGACACTCTCTTATATCTCATTAATTCATAACCTTGCAGTTATATTTTGCATCCCAAAACACTTTTTCCAAACCTACATGATTCTATCCCTGTGAAGGCCTACTGTTACTGTATTTATATTTAATTACATTTTTTATATCAAAATCTGTTTCAGACTGGTTAAACCATGAAACTACTAGAAGAAAATTCTGGTAATTTATTTTTCAAATTTCAGAAGGCTGGAAGGATATTCTAAATATAAAATGATGTTAAATGACAATTTCCATTGTTCCAAAAGAGAATCCTGCATTATTAAACAGTCTTTCTCCATTACCCCTGGCCCTAATCCCTGACAAACACTGATCTGCATTCTTCCTCTATGGTCTACCTATTCTGGATGTTTTTGTGAAATATAAGTGGATATAAGGGAAATCACACAATACGTGACCTTTTGTGTCTGGCTTTTCTCATTTAGCATGTTTTTGATGTTTATCCATGTTGTTGCACATGTTAGTACTTCATTTCTTTTTCTGGAAAAACAATGTTCCATTATATGTATATTCCACAAATTTTTTTCTTTCCAAGTTCCCCTCCCCCCACTCCACCAAGTTTTTATTTAAATTCCAGTTAATTAATATAGAGTGTAATATGAGTTTTAGGTGTAGAATTTAGTAATTCTTCACTTACATACAATACTTGGAGTCCATCACAAGTGCCCTCCTTAATATCCATCACCCATATAGCCCATTCCCCTGCCCACCTCCTTTCCAGCAACCCTCGGTTTGTTTTCCATGGTTAAGAGTCTGTTTTATGGTTTGCCTCTCTCTCCCTTTTTCCCTCCATGTCCATCTGTTTTCTTTCTTAGATTCCACATATAAGTGAAATCATCTGGTATTTGTCTCTGGCTGAATTATTTTGCTTTGCTTAATACTCTCTAGCTCCATCCACATCATTGCAAATGGCAAGATTTCATTCTTTTTGATGGCTGAGTAATATTCCAACATATATATTCCAATTCCATTCTTTTTGATGGCTGAGTTATATATATATATATATATATATATATGAACACACACACCATATATATATATATACATATATATATATATGTATATATGTCATAGGCTAGCTCATAGGCTAGCTCTATTTTTAACTTTTTGAGGAACTTCCATACTGTTTTCCAGAGTGGCTGCACCAGCTTGCATTCCCATCAACAGTGAAAAAGGGTTTCCCTTTCTCTGCATCCTCGCCAACACCAGTTGTTTCCTACGTTGTTAATTTTGGCCATTCTGACCGGTGTGAGGACATATCTCATTGTAGCTTTGATTTGTATTTCCCTGATGATAAGTGATGTTGAGCATCTTTTCATGTGTCTGTTGGCCATCTGTACGTGGTTTTTGGAAAAATGTATATTCATGTCTTCTATCCATTTTTTAACTGGACTATTTGTTTTTTGTGTGTGGAGTTGGTAAGTTCTTTATACATTTTGGATACTAATCCTTCACCAGATATGTCATTTGCAAATATCTTCTCCTATTCTGAAAGTTCCCATTTAGTTTTGTTGATTATTTCCTTCACTGTGCAGATAATTTTTATCTTGATGAAGTCCCAATAGTTCATTCTTGCTTTTGTTTCCCTTGCCTCGGGAGATGTATCTAGTAAGAAGTTGTTATGGCCAAGGTCAGAGAGGTTACTGCCTGTGTTCTTCTCTAGGACTTTGATGGTTTCCTGTCTCACATCTAGGTCTTTCATCCATTTTGAATTAATTTTTGTGTAGAGTGTAAGAAAGTGGTCCAGCTTCATCCTTTTGCAAGTTATTGACCAGTTTTCCTGACACCATTTGTTGGAGAGACTGTCTTTTTTTCCATTGGATATTCTTTCCTGCTTTGTTGAAGTTTAGCTGACCGTGTAGTTGTGGACTGATTACTGGGTTTTCTATTCTGTTCTATTGATCTATGTGTGTGTTTTAATGCCAGTATCATATGGTCTTGAACACTACAGCTTTGTAATATAACTTGGAGTCTGGAATTGTGCTGCCTCTAGCTTTGCTTTTCTTTTTCAAGATTGCTTTGACTATTAGGGGTCTTTTGCAGTTCCACACAAATTTTAAGATTGTTCTAGCTCTGTGAAAAATGCTGACAGCATTTTTATAAGGAATGCATTAAATGTATACATTGCTTTGGGTAATATAAACATTTTAACAATATTTGTTCTTCCAATCCATAAACATGGAATGTTTTTCCATTTCTTTGTGTCTTCTTCAATTTCTATCAGTAGTGTTTTACAGTTTTCCAAGTATAGATCTTTTACTTCTTTGGTTAGGTTTATTCCTAGGTATCTTATGGGGCTGGTGCAATTGTAAATGGGATTGATTCCTTGATTTCTCTTTCTGCTGCTTCATTATTGGTTTGTAGATATGCAATAGAGTTCTTTTTTTTTCTCTCTTTTTTTTTTTAAAGATTTTATTTATTTATGTGACAGAGAGACAGCCAGTGAGAGAGGGAACTCAAGCAGGGAGAGTGGGAGAGGAAGAAGCAGGCTCATAGCAGAGGAGCCTGACGTGGGGCTCGATCCTGCAACGCCGGGATCACACCCTGAGCCGAAGGCAGATGCTTAACCGCTGTGCCACCCAGGCGCCCCTAGAGTTCTGTATATTAATTTTATATCCTGTGACTTTACTGAATTTGTGTATCAGTTTGATAATTTTTTGGTGTAGTCTTTGGGTTTCTTATGTAGAGTATCATGTCATCTGCAAATACTGTAAGTTTGACTTCTTCCTTGCCAATTTGGATGCCTTTTATTTCTTCATATTATCTGATTTTTATGGCTAGGACTTCCAATACTATGTTAAATCACAGTGGTGAGAGTGGACATCCTAGTCTTGTTCCTGACCATGGAGGAAAATCTCTGCTTTTCCCCATTGAGGATGATATTAGCTGCGAGTTTTCCATAAATGGCCTGTATGAGGTTGAGGTATGTCCTTTCCAAATCCACTTTGTTGAGGGTTTTTTTTTTTTTAATCATGCATAGATGTACGTTGTCAATTTTTTTCCCCTGCATTTATTGAAAGGATCATATGGTTCTTATCCTCTCTTTTATTAATGTGGTGCATCACATCAATTGATTTGCAAATATTGAACCACACTTGCAGCCCAGGAATAAATCCCAGTTGATCATGGTGAATGATTTTTTTAATGTACTGTTGGATTTGATTTGCTAGTATTTTATAGAGAATTTTTGCATCCATGTTCATCAGGGATATTGGCCTGCAGTTCTCTTTTTTAGTGGACTCTTTGTCTGGTTTTGGTATCAGGGTAATGCTGGCCTCATAGAATGGATTTGGAAGTTTTCCTTCCATTTCTATTTTTTGGAATAGTTTGAGAAAAATAGCTATTAACTCTTCTTTAAATGTTTGGTAGAATTCCCCTGTGAAGCCATCTGGCCCTGGACTTTTGTTTGGTGGAAGATTTTTGATTAGTAATTCAATTTGTTTTTTGGTTATAGGTCTGTTCAAGTTTTCCATTTCTTCCTGCTTCCGTTTTGGTAGTTTATATGTTTCTAGGAATTTATCCATTTCTTCCAGGTTGTCCAATTTGTTGGTAAATAGCTTTTCATAATATACAACAAATTTTTTATAGACATTACTGAAAATTTTTTTCCAGCTTTATCGAGGTATTATTAATAAGTTGAATTATATATATTTAGGTTGTACAATTTGATTTTTAAGGTGGATAACATGATTATATATATATATATATATAGTGAAATGATTACTACAATCAAGTTAACTAACACATCCATTACCTCACAGAGTTACCTTTTTAAAAAATCTTTTGTGTGTGTGTGGGGGGGTGGTGAGAACATGTAAGATTTACTCTCTTGGCAAATTTTAAGAATACGATACAGTATTATTAATCATAGTCACTATGCTGTACGTTAGATCCCCAGAACTTATTTATCTTATAACTGAAGGTTTGTAGCCTTGACCAACATCTCCCCATTAGCCCTATTCCCCAACTGTTGGCAAACGCCACTTTATTCTCTGTTTCTGTGACTTTGACATTTTTAAATTGTACATATAGGTGAGATCATACAGTATTTGTCTTTTATGTGTGCCTATTTCACTTAGGGTGATGTCTTCCAGGTTTATCCATATTGTTACAAAGTGCAGGATTTCCTTTAGACTTTATTATTTTAAAAGAAGTCTTAGGTTCACATCAAAATTGAGCAGAAAGCAGAGATTTCCCATATAATCCTGCCACATAACATTTTAAAATATCTGTAAGTCCCCATGATTTTATGAAAAAAATCAAGATACAAAATGGATCATAAAGTTAATGTAAGAGTTAAAACTTTGAAACTTCCAGAAGAAAACATGAATAAATCTCTGTCACACTAGATCAAGTAAAGATCCTTTTGATAGAACACAGAAAATTGAAAAAAAGAAATGATAATTAAATTTGATCAAAATAAAAACATGCTTTTTGAAAGACACAAGAAAATCAAAAGACAGGCTAGAGACTGGGAGAAAATATTTGCAAAACACATATTGGAGGATGGACTTGTATACAGAAAACATAAAGTCAATAATAAAAGGACAAACAAGTCAACATAAGAAATGGACAAAAGATTTGAATAGATACTTAAACAACAGGTCCTTGATTTATCTGCTGGCAAAAAGAGAAAGAGATTAGCCAATTTTTTCAGTAAAGGAAGATATAGTAAATATTTTAGGAATTGTAGGCTATATGCCTCAAAAAAACAAGGAAAGTCTCAAACAATCTAACTTTATACCTCAAGGAACTGGAAAAAGAAGAACAAATGAAGCCCAAAGTTAGTAGAAGGAAGGAAATATCAGACTAGAGCAGAAATAAATGAAATAAAGTCTAAAAAGACAATAGAGAAGATCATTGAAACTGACCGTTGTTTCTTTGAAAAGGTAAACAGAGTTGACCAGCCCTTAGCTAGACTTACCAACATAAAAAAAAGGAGAAGACTCAAATAAAATTAGAAATAAAAGAGGAAATGTTATAGAAATACAAAGGATCATAAGAGACTCCTATGAGCAAGTATATACCAAAGAACTGGACAAACTAGAAGAAACGGATCAATTTCTAGAACATAAAATCTAGCTAAACTGGATCATGATGAAATAGAAAATCTGAACAGCTCAATTACTAGTAAGTAGATTGAATCAGTAATCAAAAATCTCCCAGCAGGGGCACGTGGGTGGCTCAGCCATTAAGCGTCTGCCTTCGGCTCAGGTCACGATCCCAGGATCCGGGGATCGAGTTCCGCATTGGGCTCTCTGCTCAGCGGGAAGCCTGCTTCTCCCTCTCACACTCCTCTTGCTTGTGTTCCCTCTCTTGCTCTCTCTCTCTTTGTCAAATAAATAAATAAAATCTTTAAAAAAAAAAAAAATCTCCCAACATGAGATTCAGGACCAGAAAAGTTCACTGGTGAATGCTACTAAACATTCAAAGAAGAATTAATACCAATCCTTCTCAAACTCTTCCAAAAAGAATAGAAGAGGAAAGAATTTTTCCAACTCATTTTATGAAGCCAGCATTACTTGGATACCAAAACTAGACAGGATACCACAAGAAAAGAGAATTATGGCCAATATCCCTGATAAATATAGATGTGAAATCCTCAGTAAAATACCAGCAAACCAAATTCAAAGATACATTAAAAGGATCATACACCATGATCAAGCGAGTTTATTCCAGGGATGCAGGGGTGGTTCAACAGCTGGAAATCTGTCAATGTGATATATCACACTAACAAAATGAAGGATAAAAATCATATGATCGTCATAATAGATGCAGAAAAAGCAGGTGACAAAATTCAGCATTCATTTATGATAAAAAAAATTCTCAAAAAATGGGTACAGAGGAATATACTTCAACGTATTAAAGGCCGTTTATGCCAAACCCAAGGTTAACATCATATTTAATGGTGAAAACCTGTAATGAAATGAATGGTGAAAACCTTGCCTCTAAGATGAGTAATAAGACAAGGGTGCCCACTCTTACCACTTTTATTCGACGTAGTATTGGAAATCCTAGCTAGAGCAATTAAGAGCAAGAAATAAAAAGCATCCAGATAGGTAAGGAAAAAAGTAAAACTGCCATTATTTGCAGTTTTTGATATTATGCATAGGAAACCCTAAAGACTCCCTCAACAGCTGTTAGAACTAGTAAATTCAGGAAAGTTTCAGGATAAAAAGTGAATACAAAAAAATCTGTTGCATATCTATACACTAATAACAAGTTATCAGGAGGAGGAATTAAGAAAACAATCCCATTTACAATTGCATCAGAGTGAATAAAACACCAAGGAATAAATTTAACCAAAGTGATAAAAACTACAAGACACTAATGAAAGATATTGAAGAAGACACAAATAAACAGAAAATTATTCCTTGCTCATGGATTGGAAGAATCAATATTACTAAAATGTCCCTATTACCCAAAGTGACCTACCAATTCAATGCAATCCTTACCAAAATTTAAATGGAATTTTCAAAGAAATAAATAATCCTAGAGTTTGTACAGAACCACAAAACAAAGCAGTACAAAACAAAAAAATAGCCAAGACAATCTTGAGAAAGAAGAGCAAAGCTGAAGGCATCATGCTCTCTGATTTCCAACTGTATTACAAAGCTACAGTAATCAAAGCAGTATAGTATTGGCATAAAAGCAGATACAGAGTTCAGTGAAATAGAATAGAGAGCCAAGAAATAAACCCATGCATGTATGGTCAATTAATTTATGACAAAGGAGCCAAGAATATAAAATGAGGGAAAGGACAATATCTTCAATAAATGCTGTTGGGAAAACTGGACAGCCACATGCAAAAGAATGAAACATGACCACTTTCTTACAACATACACAATAACTAATTCAAAACCAGTTAAAGACTTGAACACAAGACCAGAAACCACAAAACCCCTAGAAGAAAACATGCATTAAGCTCCTGTCATAGGTCTTGATGGTTATTATTTGGATTTGACACCAAAAGCAAAAGCAACAAAACAGAAATAAACAAGTGTGATTTCATCAAACTAAGAAGTTTCTGCACAGCAAAGAAAACTATTAACAAAAATGAAAAGGCAACCTACTAGATGGGAGAAAATATTTGCCAATCAGATAAGGGGCTAATCTTTAAAATATGTCTGATAAGAGGCTAATATTTAAAATATATTAAAAAACTCATTTAACTCAACAGCAAGAAAAATCCAATTAAAAAATGAGCAGAATATCTGAATAGTAAGTTTTCTAAAGCAGACATACCGATGGCTAACAGGTACATGAAAAGATGTCCAACGTCAATAATCATTGGGGAAATGAGAATTATTAAACTATAGTGAGATGTCACCTCATGCCAGTCAAAATAGCTAGCATCAAAAAAACAAGAAATAACAATTGTCGGCGAGGAAGTGGGGAAAAGGGAACCACTGTGCACCATTAACAGGAGTGCAAATTGGTGCAGCCACTGAGGCAAACAGTATGGAGTTTTCTCAAAAAATTAAAAATGCAACTACAATATAGTATTGCATTCCACCTCTGGCTATTTATCTAAAGAAGACCAAAATGCTAACTAACTAGAAAATACTAAGCTATATGCATCCCATGGTCATAGCAGCATTATTTACAATAGCCAAGATATGGAAGCAACCTAAGTGTCCATCAATGGATGAATGATAGAGAAAATGTGAGGTACACACACATATATACACATGCATACACAGAGGAATATTATTTAGTCCTTAAAAAAAGTGAAATCTTGCTATTCGTGACAACATGGATTGACCTTGAGAGCATTAAGCAAAATTAAATAAGTCAGAAAAAGGCAAATACTGTTTGATCACTTTTATATGTGGAATCTCAAACAAACAAATGAACAAATAAAAATATAACAACAACAAAAACCCAAGTTTATAGACACAGAGAGGAGGTTGGTGATTGCCAGAGATAGGGAGGGGTTGGGAGAAATGGTGAAGAGGGTCAAAAGGTAAAAGAAAAAGAAAGAAAGAAAGAAAGAAAGAAAGAAAGAAAGAAAGAAAGAAAGAGAAAGAAAGAAAACCAAAGAAAGAAAAAAAAGAAAGAGAGAAAGAAAACAAAAGAAACAAAGAGAGAGGGGGGGAGGGAAGGAAGGGAAGGATGGAGGGAGGAAAGAAGAGAAAGAAAAGAAAAGAGAAGAGAAGGGAAGAAAGAAAAAAGAAAAGAAAAGAAAAGAAAAATGAAAGAATGAAAATGAAAGGAGGAAGGAAGGAAGAGAAAGAGAAGAAAAGAAAGAAAATGAAAGAATGAAAATGAAAGGAGGAAGGAAGGAAGGAGGGGAGGAAGAAAGGGAGGGAAAAAGACACAGAAATGTTGATGGTAAAACAATGAAAAAGTTTATACTAGGCAAACAATAACCAAAAGAAAGTTGATATAGATACATTAATATTGGATAAAATAGAAATTAAGGCAAAACATAATTAGAGATGAGGGTCACTCCAGCTGGTAAAAGGCGTGTATACTCACCAGTTTTAGTTCCCCAGGAACATAGAGTCATTTTAAATTAATGTGCACTAGTAACATAATCTAGTATATGTAATGCAAACTGGATGAATAAAAAGGAGAAGTTGATAATTTTCATGACCATAGTGGGAGATTTCAGCACATATCTCTTACAATAATTCACAAGAATATGGAAGATTTGAGCAATAGTTTTCCCGTTGGACCCAACGGACATTTTTAGAAATTTACACCTCAAAATTGAGTACACACAATATACATCCTTACATTCTTGGGAACACCCAAAGCATCATTTACAAAAGCTGACCTCATTCTAGGCATAAAGCAAATACCAACATATTTCAAAAAATGAATATCATATTGAACACACGGCCTGGCTACAGTGGGACTAAGTTACAGATCAATAACAAAAAGATAACTAAATGAAACACACCCTCCATCCGCAATTGAAAACATCCTCAAGCTAAAAACATGGCTTGCCAGACTCCCTTGCAGCTCGTCTCCTGGAGGTGATTAAGTTTGCAAAAACCGCAGGAACTCTCCTGAGCCGCCAATTTGGAACCGACTTGCGAGGGAGGGAGATTGATCAAAGGCATTGATTCTGTTAGGGTGAACTGTAGCAGAAATACCATGGCTCAGGAGCTTGCCTCTGTGGTAGTGATTTTATAAAATGATCGGCAAAACCCTGGTTGCCTTAGGGTTAGAAGATTCCTTAGAGTATAGTTTTGTTTGGAGGGGTTTCCAGAAGGCACAATAAAGAACCTGTTTCTCGTAAGCTATTTTGCATGCTGCTGTAAGTTCCTACATTTCTTTATGCTTAAATAACCCAAGGTGAGCATTACTTGACTCTCTCAGCAGCACTTGACGGTGTGGACAGCTCTTCCCCTGCCTGAAACGCTTTCTTTGCTTGGATTCTGTGCAAGTACGTTCTATAGGTATCGTTCCTACCTCTTCGACTGCTTCTTCGGGTCCTTTTGCAGATTCATCATCTTCTACTTGGGCCATCAAATGCTGCATTTTCTCAAGGCTTAGCCCTAGGCCCTCCTCTAACCTCATTTTAGAACTGTGTTGTTCAATATGCTAACGCTAGCCACAAATGGGTGTTAATATTTAAATTTATTTAAAGTAAATAAAATTTAAAATTCAGTTTGTCTTTTGCACTAACCATATTTAAAGTGCTCAACAGTTACACATGGTTCAGTAATAATTAATAAAAATATAGAAGATCTGAGCATATTGAAATGGATTGTATTTTAATCCCTTTTGGATTCATTAACCAATCCTGAATTTGAGGATTATCATCTTTCAAAATTTCTTTAAAGTTCTCGGACATTATATATGCGATGATTGTCTTTCCCTCTTCTCATACTCTTTCCCTCTAAACTCCAATAATTAAGTGACATATCCATACATCTCTAGCCAAACAATTTATAGAACAAAGGCAAAATTAAAATGGGCATTAGAATATTATTAGAACCCAGGCACCTGGGTGGCCGGCTCTTGGTTTCAGCGCAGGTCATGGTCTCATGGGTTGTGAGATTGAGCCCTGTGGCAGGCTCTGTGCTCAGCCAGGAGTCTGCTTGACGATTCTCTCCCTCTTCCCCTTCCCCACTCGTGCTCTCTCACACTTTCTCTCTCTCAAATAAATAAATCTTTATTTATTTATTTATTTTTTTAAAAGATTTTATTTATTTATTTGACAGAGATAGAGACAGCCAGCGAGAGAGGGAACACAAGCAGGGGGAGTGGGAGAGGAAGAAGCAGGCTCATAGCAGAAGAGCCTGATGTGGGGCTCGATCCCACAACGCTGGGATCACGCCCTGAGCCGAAGGCAGACGCTTAACCGCTGTGCCACCCAGGCGCCCCCTTTTTTTTTTTTTTTTAAAGATCAAATAAATAAATCTTTAAAAAAAAAAAAATATTCGTAGAACTGAAGAATAAAAATAAAACATCAAATACATGCATTGTAGCAAAGTGCAAAGTACTTGTCCCAGTAAAGAAGAAAACTGAAAAATTATTGCTTAAAGTATTCAACTTAAGAAATCAGAAAAGTAACCTCAAAATAAATCCAAAGAAATTAGAAGACAAGGAATAATGAGGCAAAGGTAAATCTCTCCCTCTCATTCACTTCTTTCTCTTTCTTGCTCCACACCAGTCACAGAAGGATCTTGATGACCATCAAACATGCCCCATGTTGCTCTCACACCACGATCATGGTGGCACCATACAATGCTTTTCCTTCTGGGAGCAGCAGGTCTCTCTTCCTGTTCTCATTCAGACCTTTCCCGAATATGACCTTTTCAGTGAGGCCTTTCATGGCTCCCTTTTACAAAACTACACTCCTATTTCCACAGTCCTTGACTCCTCTACCCTTGATATATTTTTCTCTTTGAATATATCACATTTAACACGGAGCACAATTTACATATTTATTTGTGTTTTTACATTAGAATCTAAGTTTCATTGGATATGGGATTTTTAAACTTTTTTTTCCCCCTCTAGTACCTAGAAGAATGTTTTGCTAGTTGTTGGAATTCAATCAAATTTGTTAGGTAAATGAAATCAATGAATGTAAAAACAAACTACAATAATAGAAAAACAAAGTTTAAAAATGCTTCTTTGAAAAACTTACAACTGGCAAACTTATTTTTTTAAAAGGAGAAATTTAAAAAGTGATATGGATAATATGAACTATTTTATCTGAAGAAATTTGATAAATTAGATGAAACAAATGTGTTCTTTTAAAAATATTGTAGGGGCACCTGAGCGGCTCAGTTGGTTAAGCATCAAACTCTTGATTTTGGCTCAGGTCATGATCTCAAGGGTCATGAGAGCAAGCCCTGCATTAGTTTCCATGCTGGGCATGGAGACTGCTTGAGATTGTCTCTCCCTCTCCCTCTAGCCCTCCCCACTCACACTCTCTTTCTCTTAAAAAAAAAAAAATTAAAAGTTATAAAAAATGACTTCAGAAGAAACAGAAAACCTAAGAGGTAAGGATCAGCTTGTCCACGACTGACTTGCTATAGCCTAGCTTTTCCAGAAAAGGAGTTTGACCTCCAGTAAAACTCCATGAAAACTGGTCAGAACCTAGTGGTTAATATGGTCAGAACGCTGATAAGAGCAGATCGGGATATTGGCCCATCAGATCACGTAGCTGAGTCACAAGTTTTGAGATTCCAATCTGGGAAACGTTTCCCCCTTCCCAATCTGGAAAGCTAAGGGGGTGCCGAGACACTGAGCACAAACTCTGCGCCAGTTGGCCACACCACTGTCATTACAGGGCTGGAATTCCCGCTCTCGATCACATCAGAGTACTCTTTCAGCCCAGCAATGTTGAAGAAGACACCGTGTCTCTCTGTTGTTGTATCCTTGTCCCTGATTTCATCAGAGAAGAGGCTAGTTCTTCTCTAATCATGGGACTTAAAAACCTTGGAGCTTAAGGGGCAGGGTATCTTGTATAGAAATTTGATAGTGAGCTTTGCAAGATCCCGTGTACTGCTCTGGGATGCATTGGGAGAACCTCAGGCTAGCTACTGCTCTTGCCTCAGTGCAGCCTCCCCAAGAAAAGCTGTTTCGGAACAACAGTTGTATGTGAGGTCTGGACATTCACCCTTGTCGGAGCAAGTAAACCTGAATAGGTTTTTTTTTTTTCTTTTTTAAGATTTTATTTATTTATTTGAGTGAGAGGGAGAGTACAGAGGGAGAGTGAGAGGTGGGGCTCAATCCCAGGACCCTGAGGTCATGACCTGAGCCAAAGCAGATGCTTAACCAACTGAGCCACCTAGGCGCCCCCTGAATAGGTTTTCCAATAAAAGAAATCAAATCCATTTTTACAAAGAAAGCAACAAACCTAGATAATGTTACCATTGAATTCTACTAAATATCCCAAGGAAAAAATAACCTTATTCTTACATAAAGACTTCCAGAGAAGAGAAATGGAGGAAAGATTTTCCAGCTCTTATCAGATTAGCATATCTTGATATCAAAATTAGATAAGGACAATATGGTCAATGATGGCCAATCTCACTGATGCACATAGATGTAAGTGGTAGTTATAGAAATGGGGAAGGAGATAAAGAGGAAGAAAAGAGTAAGGTACTAATATTCTCTTAGTATAGTAGAGGCAGGACTAGAGACACACCATCTGTATTTCCTGGAACACGTAATAGAGGTTTAAATACATTATTTACAGTTACAAAGGGGATGATAGAAACATTCAAACAATGATTTAAAAACTGACTGGCGAGTGGACTAATGAGAAGTGAAAGATTGTGAGTTAAATCCCCACCTTCAGTACCAGGAAGTTGAAAAGTGTATTACTGCGAATGGGTTGAGAAATGAAAGATTGAACAATTCATTTAGCAATATCACAGTAATGAACAGAAGAACTAAAAAGAAAGTGGTTAAAAGTGGTTTTCCTCTGGGAAATGAGTCAAGGAAAGTGTGGAATGGAGAGACTATGGCTTTCCTTTATAAATCTTCCTATGCAATTTAATTTTTAACCAATGCATATATTACTTTGATTAAAAAAAATAAAATTGGATTATACCAAGCTGCTACTTAATTTTACTTAATGGTGTCTCTACTGATATTTGAATAAAGATAAATAGTTAGAGTTTATAAGACCCTGTAGAACTCAGCCTCTTCCCCTCAGGCCATCCTCTCTCTCATCACTCTTTCCTCTCTGTGCTCTAGACACAGAGAACTTCCAGTTTCTCACACTGTCGTATTCTCTTCCCTTCCCAGAGTCTTGTCCCTGCTGTTCTGTCTGAGATGTTCTTCACCATCCAGTGTCCCGTCCCCTTTTTGCCTCTGACCAGTGAACTACGGTAGTTACTCTTCAAATCTCAGGTCACAATCACCTATTCTGAAAAGTCTTCCCTGTCCCCACCTCCTCCCAGTCTAAGTCAGGTCTCTCTTCCATACCCTCTCAAGGGATCATATTCTTTTCTTCAATGGCACATTTCCTATTTTGCAATTATACATTATTAATATAATTATCTAATTAATATTGGTCTCCTTAATTAGGCACTTAATTAGACACAAGGGCCATAAAATCATGGATGTGTTATGTTTTATTCATCATTATCTCTCCACCCCTTAACTAGGCACAAAACAGGGGAACAATAAATAATTACTGAACGAATGAGAGTCACCAACTGAATAATGAAAGATGAGTTGAGAAAACCATCTCTGGCTATTGGATATCAATGAAAGTTTCGAATTCACTTTCTTCTTTATTTTCAGAGTGTAGTAGGAGGGTTCATGATTTCTGTTTTAAGATCTCTAGTTCGTGTTGGCTTATTGCTGAGGTGCGGCAAGTTATTTATTTTTGAGATTTTCTTGGTGGGAAATGGTTTTACTCTTGCCTACGTGCTCTCAGTGGGAGCCCTCATGATTGATAAGCATTCAGAGTTCATAATAAGTTATCTGGATTGCCTGTGTTTCAGTGCTTACAATCCAGGGCAACAACTGGTCAGTTTCCCAAAGTGCTCATCACTGCTTTGAATTTCCATAACAGCAAATTCTTCAGGGGCAGAACCTTATTTTCTCATTGTCTTATTCACTCCAGGGCTTTACTTGAGTGTCTTTCCATCATTTAATTCTCACAAGAGTCCTGTTACAGACAAGGAGCCTACAATTTAGAGGGATTAAAAGTCTTGTTGAACATCCTGCACGTAGTAAAGGTAGATTAGACAGTCAATTTTTTTTTACTCTTTGTAAAGCACTCTTTGTATTTCCCCTTTAGCCTCCTGTTGGTATAAAGAGTCACTAACTACAGTAGAATTGGTTGTTGTTCTCAATTATTTGCTGACTCCATGAAAAAAAATTATACGTCTCCATTCATTGCCATGTTATTCCATTACCTTCCTTTGGAAAAATACACTTTCCCACTTTGCTATGTGAGTTACTTTGGCCAATAGAATGTGAGGGGGGTAACATATGCCGTGTTTATGCAAGAGCATTAAGAGCCATTGGTTATAACCATTGCTCTTTTCCTTCAACCATGAGAATAGCATAACATGTCTTATACATGGGTTATTTTTTCAGCTTAGATCCCAGAAGGGAGAAGTGAAATGAATCCAAGGTAAATCTGATCCACAGCTGACATGTAGGATGAGTGAGAAACAAACATTTGTACCTAAAGCCACTGAGATTCCTGGATTGTTTGTTATGGAATCTTATCTCAGCAAATGCTGACTAACATACTAGCTAATATTTATTGAGCAATAGCTGTGTGCCAGTCATTGTACTAAGCACTTTGCACATATTATATCATTTCAGCTTTATACAAACTAATGAAGCTGATAGTACAATCCTAAACTTAAGATACTCACATAAAGAACAGGGTAGGTTCAGGATTTAGAATCAGGCTGTATGATACCTGACTCTGGGTAATTAACTCCTCTATCAAAACCCGTTTACCCCTCCCAGGACCCATGAGACCTAATACTTTAGTGGGTCAAATTTCAATTTCTTAGAAGACCTTGAAACATTATAAAATGACACAATTTAAGTACATACTTCCAAAAAATGAATTCCTCAAATGGGTAGAATTAGCAAAATGGAAAACATATCTATTTACTGCTTCTGGACTCAAGATACCAAGCCATACAGAGACTCTTACTTTCTGATCTATCATTTGGGAACATCTCCTGTAATACAAGACTTAAACAAAATTTCTGTAAACAAGTATTTCCATGTTTTGCCTTTAATTCCTATGTGGGTGGTTCAACCTCAGTCAGGGACATAGTTATTTTGAAAGGCACTCTATAGCTGCAGAAAGAACAGCCATCTGAGATTGAGGAAATCTGACTTACGCTCTTTCTTTCAAAACCAACAACATGTTTAATATTTGACATATCACCCTGCTCCCAATTACCTCATGTGCAAAATGGAGCTGAAAATGCCTCACAGCTTATTGACTGGAAGCAGAAATAAATGATCTCTGCAGAAATTTTATAACTCTAAGTACTGTGATGACTTTTTCTATGTTAGCTGACACCCTGATGCCCGAGAGAGAAAAAGAACGTGGCGATAGAAAGAGAACTGCTCTGGTAGACAAGACCTGTATTCTGGTTCTCATTCTGCTGCTAGTTTGTGTTGTGAATCTCAGCAAATCACTCATTCTATGTAGGCCTCTTTCTACCATATCATTGTCCACTTGTCCACTTCCCTTATCTCCTGTTGGCTGGAAGAGGCATTACTTCTGAACTGGATAAACAGAAGAACTTTGTATTTTGCTTTTCAAATGAAACTATAGGTTTGGCTACTTCTAATATACACCATGTCACCAAGTGCAAGATGATTGGAAATTTTCTTACAGCTAGAATTATATTTAGCCATATTTTTTTTAATGAATGTGTCTCTTTCATCTTTGCTCACCTGTATTTTGTACAGACTCCTGTATGAAATAAATGATGAGTACCTTTTTCTTCTTGATGATGATCTTTTCTGGTCTTTCACATTTCGAAAGCCAGTGTCTCAGTGGTCATTTTCCATAGAACACACGTTAGTTTATAAGGCAAAGTTCGATCTGAGAATGTTGCCATTGCCCCAACTATCCTTTATCTACCTCGATAGTCCTCTGTGTTGTTTGGCTCAATTTTTAAATTTTCGTTATTTAAAGTATGTCATTACATCAACTACATTGGATAAAGGTGTATATTAAGAGTGTAAATACTTACGCTGTTGTAAGTTTAAATGTCGTCTTTCAATGCTCCCCCAAGAAGAGTTCAATGATACGGAGGATGCTGGATTCCAATGAGATTTCTCACCTCATATTTATTAATATTAGTTTTCTTTTTTTTAAAAAGATTTTATTAATTTATTTGCGAGAGAGAGAGAGAGACAGCCAGCGAGAGAGGGAACACAAGCAGGGGGAGTGGGAGAGGAAGAAGAAGGCTCCCAGCGGAGAAGCCTGATGTGGGGCTCGATCCCAGAACGCCGGGATCACACCCTGAGCCGAAGGCAGACGCTTAACGACTGAGCCACCCAGGGACCCCTATAATATTAGTTTTCTTATTCAGCGAATAAAACAGGTGATAATTTATTAAAGTCTTGCTCTGAAAATAGTTGCTCTGTGAGTTTCTGACAGCACTTGGGGTTGCATTAAAGTCACCACGTCCCCCTGCGTCTGGGGAGCACTGTCACGGAGCTTGGTCATTTCACCTAACAGGAGCCTGGAAAGATGGCCCCTGATGTGGCAGCTTGTAGCTACACATTAGCGGGGTTTGTGTTAGAGCCAATTGCCGCCTGACCTCTCCTCTCAGTAGAGGCGGTGTGGTGCCATCTGGACATCTTTTAGTCACATTAAATCATGTCATTTAAAGGGCCTCTGAATGTGAACCGGTTTACCTTATGCTTAGGAGAGAAATCAGTCGAACCGCTGAACTACAAGTTTGTGTTCATGTGTTCTCTCCAATTTTCATGTTGTTTTAATCCTTTCTTTTCTGGACTGGTGAGAACACTGTCAGAGATGATATCTGTTTACAATTGTGTTACTGTCATAACTAGAATATTACTAAAGATAAAAAAAATGTCTTTAAGTTAATTTAAACGCTATACTTACATGTAAAATGGATTTTCAGGGCTGGCATCTCGACAATATTCCCAATCTGGGCATGGATGTTTTCAGGCATCGCTGGGCCAAGGGGCTGCCATGCTAAAACACACTCACGTGAAGGACTGAGGAATTTCATGGGCACATATCAACGCTAAAGGCAAGAGAGGTGACATGACCAAGTCTGTTAAAGGAACTCCTTGGGCACACGGCATGCATATGGCCTCGGCCTGCATAATCACCATGCACCATTACCCTAGGCTCAGTCGTTTTAAAAATTTTCTTCCAGAAATAGGCATGTGAATAAGCTAAGGCCAATCAGAGCCCTCCTTAGGACTTTTGCCTTCCAGAATTAGGTTAGATTGTCTGTTTGTGAGGATTTTGTGAACATGATCATAGGTGTGCCAGTGACCATTTAGCGCTTACACGGAATGAATCTGCCTAATAATTGGAGAGATGCAATTCATTACAGTATTTAAGTTCCCTCTTGCGGGCCTGCCAGGCCCAAAGCAGCAATAGGACCCCTGGACCCCTGGACTTAAAAATTACATGAGCTTTTTGTTTGTTTGTTTTTACTTGCTTGTTCAAGTCGGTGGTTGTCAAAGTGTGGTCTCTGGAGCGGCAGCATTAACGTCAGCTGAGAACTTGTTAGAAATGCTCGTTTTTGACCCAGAACCCCCAGAAATAAGGCCCAAAGGTTTAACAGGACCTCCAGGTAAATCTGATACACTAAAGGTTGGAAAGTGGTTTGTTACTTTGAAGTGAGTTTCTAGCCATATTCAACTGGCGAAGTCCTGATAGCGTATGACAAATAAGAAATTTCATTGTATTAGGAAATATCATAATATTCATGGTAATAGATTAAAAGAATGTTGGCTTAAAAAGTATTCTCACTTGGCCATGCAGGACCTAATTTTTTAAAAAGATTTTATCTATTTATTTATTTTAGAGATAGAGAGGGAGAAAGAGAGAGAGAGAGCAGGGGGAAGAGCAGAGGGAGAGGGACAAACAGACTCCACCAGAGCACAGAGCCTGACGTGGGGCTCGATCTCATGACCCTGAGATCACGCTTGGGCTGAAGTTAAGAGTCGGATACTTAACGGCCTGAACCACCCAGGTGCCGCTGGGGCCTAATTTTTGAATAAAGATACTTTCAGGTGATTCCTCGAGTCTGGTCTCAGGTTAGCCTCATACCAACTTAGCCTTGAATACGTGTAGCCATTTCAAGACAAACATTGAAGAATCTGTTCCATCTGGGACTTCAGGTCATTCGAATTTTGAAAACGTGAGGAATACGGCCAGGAATCTTCTCTGCAACTTCATGTCAGCTTGAACACATTTTATTTAACTAAAAGAACTGCATAATTTTAGCTTCAATATCTAGGTTAAGAAGAGAACCTTTATAGATTGTCTCAAGGGGGGGGTTGAGTCCCTCAATCTGAATATCTCTGCCTTTGATCCAAATCATTCCAATTTACTTTAACATAAGAGGGTGTCTTTTTTTTTTCTCCAGCTTGGCTTCATGCTGGATACTGTGTCATCAATATAGAAATATAGTCAGGAATCCCTTGTGAGTTAATGGTATAACAGCAGTGCTCTCTGATTAACAATAAAGAATATAAAAATGTATATGTGTAAGAAATATTGTATTGCTGACAAAAACCCCCTGTTCTTTACATGCTTATGAATGCAAAATATGCCATGTGGAAAGCACTGGATTCCCTTTAATGTTATTTTTTAAATATTAGATGTCTCTGCAATGCATGTTGATGGTCTGGCATATTAAATTCTCAGATACCTTCTTTTGAGAGGATCTATGATTTGAAGCATAATATCTACAATCTGATAAGTTATTGCTTTAATTATAAAAATAATATCTCACTGTACATCTTGTATATTTAACGAGTCTAAGTATGACTCCCAGCAATTACTTACGACTTGTATGGTGCTGGGTTATACAACTTTATTTTTGAGGCTTTATTTCGTTGCTGTACAGTGCATGACCAAGGCCAACATTCTAGAGTGCTATGGTTCAATGACAACGTCCATGTGAAGCACAAAGTACGTTCCCAGTCTGGTGTCCATGCTGCTCTCTGTGATCTTGTATGTTCTCTGCTCTCAGCCTTCGCATGTGCTCTTTTCTTGCCATGTCCAGCATAACAAACCCACACCCATCTTCTAAAATGCCAGGGGAGCTGGGCCATCAATGACCAGGGTTGATGGAGGTCTATGGGTGTGATTACTAACAACGCACTCTCAGTAGAGGACGATAAACTTTCCAAGCAGAGGGGGATCATTCTTCACTCAAGGATTGGTAAGGGTACTCACCCTTTCAAGTGTCCGGGTCGCTTTCTGCTGAAAACTTTCCCTGATTCTGCCAGTTTGGGCTACCAGACCTCCCTCTGTGCTTCCCTCACACTACATTCCTTCTGCTGTCAAAGTTTTCCTGCATCTTCTGTTTTTCTTTTCTATTACACTGCATGTTCCTTGGATGTAGAATTGATACATTATTTGCCTTGAAATTTCAGCATCTATTACCCTGCCGAGCACTTGTAATCATCAGTAAGTGCTGTTGATTGGTTATCATCTCCTTCCCTTTACAAACTGCTCATGTTTATGCCACCAAAACATAAAATTAGAAACATGGAGAAAGCCAAATGTCGTAGGGACATAGACCATTATAAGGCCCATGTGCTGCAGGTGTCTGTGGATTGGGGCAGCCACACCTGGGAGAGCAAGCTGGCGTACTTAGCAGAAGCAATGCTATGCCCACCTACCACCCAACGATTTCACTCCTGGATACGTATCCTGGAGAAAGTCCCAGACAGGCCTGTGAAGGGGATTTGTGAGTTGGTGCTAATGTCAGTTATTTATGGTGGCAGACTTGGAGGCAATCTGGGTGTCCTTCTCTAGGGGAGTTGGGATTTGTACTGCCCACTGTTACTAGGCAGCCTTCAGAAACAAGGAACCAGATAGGTGAACAGCCCGCAATATGGGGGGACCTTTAAAATATAATGCTGTGTGAAAAATTAGAAGCAGTAATACATAACACAATATCATTTATGCAAATTAAAAATTCATGGATTCAAAACAGCAAGGCACATTTTCAAAAACACGAAAGAATATATGTTAAACACATTTGAATGTTTGCTTTGGTAGAATAAGGAAAATGAGAATGAGGAGACTGATAAATGGGAAAAATGAACTTAAAAAGGAATAAAACTTACAAGAATTTAAAAAATATAAACAAAACCCCTACAGGTCCTTAAGATATTTGTATTGGCAAAAAAACCTCAAAAACAAAAACCAAAACAACAAAAACCAAGCAAAAAACAACCAGATAAAACCTCAAATTTTTAAAGTTTAGTGACTATTAATTGATTATGGAAAGGGAATAACCTAGGAGCTGTTATCTATGAGTAACCTTTGTCTTCTTAGAAGAAAAACTATATTCAATCTTATGTGGGGGGGCAGGGGCTTGAAAACAAGGAATCTGCATTTCATGAAAGATTTCTGGATGATTTGGAATCAAATGCTTGGTACTTTAAGAAGTTTCTCTGAAGGGCTAGTTTTGAAATCAGAGCTCACTGTTCACACTCTTTTTCCTTTCTGCCCCCAAAAAGGAACAGAAGCTGATAGTCACTGAAAGCTCATGGAAACAATAATAGGTCTTTTCTCATCATTGAAATGAGGTAGTGTTAATCCAGCATCAAAAAACAAAAACAAAAACAAAACCCCAACAGAGCAGCAGCAGCAAGTGGAAAAGAAGCAAAAAGCAAGTGATGAGAATACTTTGAAGGCACGGTCTGGAATCAAGAGAAGAGGATATGATCAAGCCCACTGCCTGTCCACATTGCATAGTGGCAATGTGGAAAGGAAGAGCGAAGTTTGGAATTATTGGAATCTTTTCAGTTATTTGTACTAATACATTTCAATTTTTTTTAAATTTTATTTATTTATTTGACAGAGATAGAGACAGCCAGCGAGAGAGGGAACACAAGCAGGGGGAGTGGGAGAGGAAGAAGCAGGCTCATAGCAGAAGAGCCTGATGTGGGGCTCGATCCCATAACGCCGGGATCACGCCCTGAGCCAAAGGCAGACGCTTAACCGCTGTGCCACGCAGGCGCCCCACATTTCAATTTTTTAAAATCCCATTTCATGTTTTATTTCTTTGCCCAATTGACATTTTTCTAACTACTTTCTGAATTGACAGGAAAGACAGCTTTAACTAGGTTGTGGGCTAAGTAATGTCATGGTGAAACTTAGTCAATTTTCACTCTTTCTTTACCTATAAGCACAATTTTTCACCTGCTAGTAGCTATGGTTGTAACCATTATTTCTGTAATTTTTCAGTCTCTGAGGCCATGGTTCTCAAACTTTGATCTGTGCATCTTTTGCAAGAATTGTCTTGGTAACTTCTTAATTTTCTGGACATACTCCCAGAGAGTCTGGGGTGGGATCCAGGAATCTGCATTTCTGCCAACTCAAGTCTAGGTGATAGTGTTTATAAACCACACTTTATGGAATATCTCCAAAGGGCTAGTCTTAGAAATCCAAACTTAAAACACAATTATAAAGGTCACATCTTTATTTATTTATTTTTTTAAAGATTTTTTTAATGTATTTATTTGACAGAGACAGAGACAGCCAGTGAGAGAGGGAACACAAGCAGGGGGAGTGGGAGAGGAAGAAGCAGGCTCATAGCAGAAGAGCCTGATGTGGGGCTCGAACCCATAATGCCGGGATCACGCCCTGAGCCGAAGGCAGAGGCTTAACTGCTGTGCCATCCAGGCGCCCCAAAGGTCACATCTTTAAAGCTAAATCATCTCTTTGGCAGACGTTAGTAGCGTTGGGCTGTGAGCATGTAAAACGGGTGACTTTCTTGGTCCTCTCCCATAAAACATCATCAGGAAGGATTCCAAGATAATTATAAATAAAAGGAAATGTTACTTCTAGTGTACTTTTGAGTCTTCGTTATTCTCTTCATATTTAAGAACATTTTCTTAGATCTTAAATTATGGGAGAAGGACAGACCTCTACCTTGAGCTGAAATAGGAGTAGTAGCCTTTTCTGAAAAGTCTATATAGAAAACATTCCCTAATACCTTTCCATGGAACGCTTCCTTTGCCATTGAACGGGAATTACTCAGTCACCCATAAAGCTATGGTGTTTATAGCAACATGGGCTTTCAAAGAAATTGGTATCATTGTGATAACAGGAAACAGAAAGTTGAGATCTTTGCCAATGCTTGGTTCTTCTTCCCGGGACCCACCATCACCCAGTCCAGGCTGTGTTCCTAAATGGCTTTATGCAGCTAAAGCTGCTATGGGGTACCAGTGAGCCCCGGAAAAGGGAGGAGGTAGGTCTCTTCTTGGGTAAGATTTATGACAGTGCATTGCCATCCCTGTGAAAGGCAGAGCAGGTGCCTGGGCTCACGGTCCTATTCTTTTGAAGGAATACACTGGTCCCTTGAAGAAAAAGCACACTGTTTATGCTCTAAAAAGACACCTGCTTTCTATGATTAAGTGACGTGTAAGAAAAATCTAGAAGCAAATAAGTAATTAAGTAAGGAGATTAAGCCAGGGTAGCTCAGACACAAACTAATGGAAAAAGGAACAAGCCAACATCTCCCCAATTTACAAACACAGCTGCCCATCTCAATTTCAAATGAGGTATTAGTTAAAAAAAAAAGAAAGAGTAAAAAAAGAACGGAATCAAATAGTGTGTGTTAAAGTAGCAACTTTAGAATTTGGAACCAGTGTTTGACTTAGAAAGGAGGCCCAGGTGATGTGAAGAAGGACATGGATTGGGGCGCCTGGGTGGCACAGCGGTTAAGCGTCTGCATTCGGCTCAGGGCGTGATCCCGGCGTTGTGGGATCGAGCCCCACATCAGGCTCTTCCGCTATGAGCCTGCTTCTTCCTCTCCCACTCCCCCTCCTTGTTCCCTCTCTCGCTGGCTGTCTCTATCTCTGTCGAATAAATAAATAAAATCTTTAAAAAAAAAAAAAAGAAGGACATGGATTGTATGAAGCTGTAAAGGGTCATGACAAAAAAGTTCAGAGCTGCAACTAAGATACATTTAAATAATATTTTTCAATATCCTGTTAAAATTTGTGTTTAGAGAGCCTTTTAGGACAGACACTTCACAAAAAGTAACCGAGTCCCTTCTCTTGGTGTGTTTCCATAGAAGCGTCCAGGTTTGACATCTCACCTCAGCCCTTCAAGTATTCTCTTCAAATTGGATACAGTAACAACCCTGTTTACATGTGTCTTTGTTATGCTAATGCGAAACTTACTTGTTTAACTCCGTGTGCAAACACAAAAATTATTTACTTTGAGTAGCTAGTCTCAATTTAATCAAGTAGGATGAGGTGACGGGTATTCATTTCCGTATCTTTTCCCCATAAAAGAATATTTAAACTTGCAGGCAGCGCCTCTCTTCCTCTGAGATAACAACAGAGGTATCAGATCCAGAACATTTTACCAGGACTGTGTGAGAAGCTTCGATTGCATTTGTGGGTGTTTCTGTCCCCGTTCGTTTCCCGATTTTTTGTCGGAGTACGGCTCCTATTAGCCCTTCCATCTGATTTAGGACCAAAAGAGTTGCTCTGCCTCTCCCCGCGCTCCGTCTGGCCATTTCAGCGGGTGCAGGACCAGTATCTTCCCGGAGCAAAGAGAAAAGCAGCTCAGCTGGAGAGCCGGTGTCTCCGTCCAAGTCCTGAAACTGAGGAGGGCTTTTTTTTCTCTCCCCTCCCCCTCCCCCATCCCCGCACTATTTGATTCACATTCTTATAAAGTTAAAGCAAGCTTGCTTCAGTTTTATCTTGTTTTCATTCGCTCAAGCTCCGTTTCTCAGTTCCGGATGTTCTGAAGATTATGTGTGGAGATCTGACACCCATCTTTTCCTGGCTCTGGAATCCTGGCAGATTAAACTATGAATACAATAGCACTACATTCTTTTTAAGGCTACCAGACAAACACCCCTACCCTACCCGACCCTCACCCTTGGTTTCGTTGCCCACGTTTTAAAAATAAATGTGTCAAGTTTAAAAAGGGTTGTTTTGTTTTGTTTTGTTTTGCTTTGTTTTTTGAACAGTAAATGTGGCAGGTATGAATATATGTAAAAAGCGTTTGGTAGTCATTTCTGACCATTTTAAGGGATAACCTTAGAATCTCAAGGAGCCTCGAGTTCCACGGAATAATTTCACAAGTGAATCTGGACTTCATTCTTGAACAGTTAATAATTTTCAAAAAATTATGCAGTTGCCAGAGAAATTTTTTCCAAATCTACATCACCTCGCTTCTATCTTAAAACTATACTTTCAGCTTAATCCTGCGGCAGTGCCTTCGTTCAAAAAACACAAATTTGAAATTTTGCCATGAAAGTAATGTGCCAGAAATTAAACGAAGTGTAATGACTATAGGTGGAAACTATAAAATATTTGTTCGAGATGGCTCAGCAACAACAAGCAATAAACTAGACAAGCCGGGGTTTGCGTCACAGCCATACTACACAAAGATTAATTGCTCCTTCCCTTTCTCCTTTTCTCCCTCATCCTTCTCTTCCTCCTTCTTGCTCTTCTTGTAATGACCAGACTCTGAGCTCTCTGAAGGCAGAGACTCTGTTTTGCTCTCCATCGCGGCGCACTAGAATGTGAACGAGACTCCTTAAAGGAGTTTGTTCGTGGCTGTATCGCTGACCTTATGGATGCACAGTAGGTATTTGTTGAAAGAATGAATGAGTGATGAATGAATGGATGAGAGGTCATACTCCCAGTAATAATATCGACTGGGGAATCTTCTAGCCAAGATAAATTCTCTCCTATTATGTTTTCCTTTAGAGGATGATTAAAAGTTGATGTCATAATCAGCTTTGATATTTTCCATAGAAATGTTCTCTGATTTTGAAAGCCCACAACTAAAACCATTCCTGTGTTTTATGATAAAACAAGAGACATGTCTATATAGTAAAGATAAAACTAGAAAAAAATAACCACTGTGGTTATTTGGATTAGCCAAAGATTCCCTAATTTTTGCTTGAGTGAATGTTCTTTTTTTTTTTTTTTTTTTTAATTTATGTAGCTGCTTCTTAGACACAGCCAAAACCAAAATGCAGCTCCCTACAGACCTCCAGAAAGGGAGATCACGCTGCTGCCTTATTTGGAAATGTTTCTTTGTGTTTCACATGTCCTCCTTCCATACAACTTAAATTTAAATTCCCTGAAACTATAACCTTTGCTCTGGCACCATGCCAGGAGAAAGACATTACAACTGCATGACTATATATCTTTCATGCTCAAATTGACTCACTCATCAAGTTTCATTTAACTTTTTTTTTCATGCTACTTATTTACCGTTTTTAAAAGTGTGCTTATAGCTCTCCTCTGGCCTTTTCCCCTGAGCTTGATGAAACATCCTAATTTTAAAAAGGTCAAGGGAAATTTGGGTTAATGATTCTATATTCATGTTGCAATTTTTTTTCCATTCAAGTTCATAGTGCTATACTTGCCTGTTTTCTTTCAGATTTGATCAATTTAGTGACACACAGTGATCAACCAGTTCCACCCTTTTGATTTAAATTTATTGTAAATATCTAACTTGCATGGTAAGTTTTGTGTCATTTCAAAATGGAAAAGGTACCTGCTTTGAGTGCCGGACAGCCTTGCCCTTTGATGGTAGTGTTTATTCCTCTAGATTTCTAGAGTTGTTATTGTGAAGATTTGGGGCAAAATTAATTCAGAGTAGTTTTTGCCAGAGCAGAGACATATCTGCTTTGAAGGCCTTTGCCCAGCACAATGTTGACACATAGTAGGTACTCAATAAGTATGTATGACTAATGACGGAAGCTATTGTTAACTATTCATATTGCTATTGTAAGAGCAAAGTTTATATGGAGAAAAATCAGTATATCTATTTATCATTCTGGGTTTTTTTTTTTTTAAATAAAAGCATAGTTACAGTAGATCACAAATATACAGAAATCCATTATACATTTTCTTTTAACCTGAACCTCACTGTGACATGTAAATTGACTTGTTTATGTTAATAGCATCCATTTAGGAGTAAATTCCCAAAGCACTGCATGCTAATTAGATTGGGCATAATTCACATACTGTATGCTACTTTGAAAATGGGCTCCTTCAAAAAGGTATAAGCTAGAACAAAACGTGTACCACCGAACTCTCTCTAAAAGGATTCTCATTACATCAAACCACACACACAGTGTGGCAAAGATAATGTCAGCACTTAATGCAGAAAAATAATGCAACATGTTCTTTTTTGGTTCATTTACTGCCATATGCTACTTGAGTAATGAAAACCTATTTGGTCTAGAGACAGACGTGGATGTACTCTGAAAATCCTAGTCAATAATGAAACCTTATATTTGCTATTTCGGGAACGACTACTGAGTGTTCAATTATGAAACATTTCCAGATTATTAGGAAATTTCATTTGATCTGTCCCCTATAAGGATGACAGGAGAACTTTTAGTTTTCTTCCTTCATTACTCAGCTACTGTGTAATGAAAATTCTTCCAAATTTGGAAATGCCTAATAACTATGCAGTTCTGAAGTACTAAATTAATTAATATTTAAACATTTTTATCTCCATAAGAGATTGCTATTAAAGAATTACTGGTTGCCAAAATACTCATATTTATCATTACTTTATATGATATCAAACAGAACTGTGAATTAAATATTAATTTAAATTATTTTAAAATGTATCAAAAATTCTATTAATTATCTAAATTATTCTAGTTGTGGAAGAATCTGGAGTACAAATAATAAACTTTATCAATATTTAAACAGAAGTGAATTAAATAACTTATTTAATATTACTGAGAAGCAATGTCTACAGCTCAAATCTGAACAAATAAAAACCATGTTTTGCTGTTTATTTTATATGATTGCAGGAGACAAACTAGTTCCAGGATACAAAAATAATTAGAAACATGCAGGCAAATGATAGCAAACATTTTATGTACATGGCTTTTTTACTTTTCTGCTAGGTTATGGAGAGATTTTTACTCCAGGACCAAAAAAAAAAAAAAATCTGATTAACTTTTTCTATAGACTCATTCCATTAAGCTAGTAAGTTTTTCAGATATTTAGCCTGACTTGAGACCAAACTACAAATCGATGGCTTTTAATTCAGTTTGAAATTTTGAAATTACCTATCCAAGTTTCTATTGAAAAAGCACAACTGTGTGGGATTACACCCTCTGCTTAAATTAATTTCAAAGATGATGTCACCTGGCCATGTTTAAACCCACAGATTTTTATAGCTACTATTCATTGACATAGTATCTTCTCGTTTGGTATC
The DNA here is from genome assembly GCF_002007445.2 of Ailuropoda melanoleuca. NCBI lineage: Eukaryota > Metazoa > Chordata > Mammalia > Carnivora > Ursidae > Ailuropoda > Ailuropoda melanoleuca. The sequence goes on from NC_048233.1 coordinate 15,376,027, forward strand.
GAGTTTGTATAAACTAAAATATAATAAACTTAGCTTGAACTTAGCTCCTACAGCCTCATTCAACTAAAAACAGTGGCTGATAAAGGGAAAAATAAACCAATTGGCAGTGGTACTTTGCTAACGCTAAATGTCAAGTAGGTATCAAAAAAGCAAAGTGGTCAAAGACCGTGGTTTACTGTTAGAAAACAAACTGAGGCCATCGAAATAGACTCGGCACCGTCTTTACTTGCTCGTTTCCCTCTCACATATATTCTATTAGCTATTGTCTGAACATATAGGAGTTGTGCGTTTATAACCTGGAAAGAATTTAGGGCAGAAACTACGTGGCTTAGGGGAACAGGAATTCTGTACTTCAAATTCCGGGTACCAAAAGCATGTCTTGCCTTTTGCAATCCTATTTACAGAATACTTTCTTACATCATGGCCAGAGGAAGATGGAACTTCTCTAGCTCCAAGCCACTGGTGCGAGCTCTAGGAACTTGAGGTATTACAGTATGACATTAAGGAGCAGGCATTGGAACAAGTCAAAAAGTGTCTTGGAGGTGGTAGGATCCAGGGTGTAAGTGAAGGGGATCATGCCAAGTAAAAATGAAGAAAATGGGAGGAGGAGTTAAAGTGAGAGTTTTGGGAGAAAAGGGTTTATCTTCTCTTTTTCCTTTCATTTTCTTCTCTCCTATCACTCCCTAAAATAGTTGGGTTGGACAGGAGTGTAAATGTGGAGAGTTTCAAGGGAGAGAAAAGAGGAAAGAACTGTGGGGCCACATGGTATTTTTCCTACCTTTCTCCTCATTCTGAGCCTTGTTTCACTCGTAAATATTTTCTCCCCACTTTCCACCTTCATTTCCAATCTTTATGCTCTTTCCTCAGGCTTACAGGGAAGGGGGCAGAGGTGGTAATTCATAAGAACCTTATCAAAGCACGAAGAAGACAAACGTTCTGCCATCTTTCTTTCCTTTCAACCCTGCTGGCTTTTACGATGAGAGATAAAGAACGAGAACATTTTCTTCCCACCACTGGTATCTCCTCTCTACCTTTGGTTTTATAGTTGTCCATCCTGTCAGCCTAAGCACTGCTGCTATTCCTTGCTGGGATTGGGGGTCCAAAATGTATAAAGTACCTTCTGGAAGAGAAATTTTTGGTTTACTCAGAGCGGTACTAGCCAGTAGCCTCCGCATTCTTGGGTAACCCAAGTAAATACTGCAGTTTCAAGAAGTCCAGTTGAATATCATATCATATTCAGAGAAGCACAGTCTTGCAAATAATGCCAGTAAAAAAGAATCCAGATCTTTACTATCAGTGCTTGAAAATCACGAAAAGAAATCTTGCTTAAACTCAAGAGTTCCACTCCTTGAACCCATTTTCCACTATTCCTCTCACTTTATCACTTTCTCACTGGCTGCTTTGACACCTCTTTTTAGCTACCTCCAATCATTTAATTCCCCATCATAAATCACCTGGGGTCAGGGCCTTTTTTCTTTTCTTCTTTTCTCTTTCCTTCAAATTTACTCTATGTTCTCTCTCCAGTAAATTTCTACCCTTTCTGATGCAAGTCTCTCCATCTCTGAGCTGGTTTCCTCCCCATCAATTACCCCTTACGATTGGTAAGGCGAGGTGGAGATGAGTATGTGGAACTCAGGCTAGAGAGACGCAAAAATGGCAGACTTCCCTTAATAGGTTAGGGAATTCGAAGATGCTAAGAGGAATGGACACATTGATATTTTTTGCCCTTGTTATAACATCTTTAATTACCTTTTTCCTCTGGTGTCTCCTTTTTAATTATAAGCATATTCAGTTCTCTCAACCTCCTGAATAATCCCCATAAACCTGCTTAAAATCTAATATTTTATCCTAATCTTCAGATAACCCATAAAAATAGCTTACTTGTGGGGCGCCTGGCTGGCTCAGTTGGTAGAGCATCAGACTCCTGATCTCGGGGTTGTAAGTTCGAGCCCTGTGTTGGGTGTAGAGATGACTTAAAAATAAAATCTTAAAAAAATAGTTTCATCATGCTGCCTCCATTTCCTAGTTTTCCTCTTTTTTTTTTTTTTTTTCTTTTTAAATCCCACTGAATCCTGGCTTCCACACCTGCTCTAGGTTACCAAGCCACCAAATCGAATGGCCTCTTTTCAGGCCTTAATCTACTGGCCTTCTTTGAAGCTTTGGTATTCCTTCTTGAAACTTTCCTGTTTCCGTTTCCACGAACTATTTTGCTTGCTGTTGTTGCTGGGTTTTTTTTTTTTTTTTTTTTAAGAGAGAGAGAGCAAGAGCATGCCTGGGGTGGGGGAAGGGGGAAAGGTCAAAGGGAGAAGGAGAGAGATGTGGGGCTTAGTCTCACAACCCTGAGATCATGACCTGAGCCAAAATCAAGAGTCAACACTTAACTGACTAAGCCACACAGACGTCCCTCCACAAACTATTTTGTATTTATTTTTCCAATTACTTTTCCTTAGCCTTCTTATCTTCCTACCATATACACATTCCAGAGGGCAACCTCAACCATTTTCTGGATGAGTCCAAATCTTTAACTCCTGCCACCTTTTTTTCTGCAGAATTATCATAAGTCCCTTTGAGAGTCTAATGAGAGGCATCAACACTTTTCTCATGAAGAAAAAGAAAAAAGACAACTAGGCAGTAGGCATGCAATGTTTTATAGCTATTTTCTTAGGTTTTACACCGTCCGTGAGGCTTGTTCATGGATAACCTATTCCTGACCTATACGGCCAACTGCCTACTAACATCTTCAGCTGAATCTTTTTTAAACATTTAAGTTTGGCCATTTAGGTCCTTAGCCTTCCCTATGGATACCGTCAAAGCTGTGTCACATTCCTCTCAATTTCACTTTCAAGTAATGGCATCACTATCTAATGAGTTACCCAATGTCTTTCTTTCCCACACAAGATATACCAATATATTACCAAGTTCTGAGAATTCTATAGAATCATTTCCTTTTTATCCACAATACTTACCATTGTATTAGTTTGGGCCTTCTTCATATATTTTCCTGGAATATTACCTTATCCGCCAATATTTCATTCTGGATTTCCCTCACTATAATTCATCTATACATTGTCAATGGAGTTGTCTTTCTAAAACCCAGATCTAACCTAATTCCCTGCTTAAATACATTTGGTGGCGCCTTATTGCCTTGAGCAGGGGTCACAAACTCAAAGGCCCATAGGAAACAGAAAAGAAATATAAATCAGTAAAGCAATCTGGGTCAGGAAACAGCCTGAGGTGTGGGGACCGTGGGGACAGCTGCCACTCAGTTCTTGCCATTAGTTGTCATGTGGAAACACAAGTCTGATGTTAGCAAATATTGTCTTTTTTTTTTTCAAGAGAAAGCAAAATTTGGGATTTTTAAAAGTGAAATCTCTCAAATTTAAATAGTTTGCTCTAACTATTTAAAGAATGGCTTAGGAAAAACTGTCTATGTTTAGGACAGAACGATGAGGGGTCTGATACTTTACCCTACTACATTTTACCCTGCGATTGCTTCATGGATGCTTGCAGAATACGAGAGAGACAAAGGATGTGATTACTCATGGTAATAACGATAGCCAGGGTCAGCATGTATCCTGCTTTCTGGTGCCCAGTTCCCACAGGATGACAGGAAGAGGGCCATGAGAAACCTACACACATAGTCGGGTTGTGTTACAGGAGAGAAACATGGAGCTTTGGCGCCTGAACCTTTAATGATGGGAAGTATGCCTGTCTGCCCCATACTCTGAAGGAAACGCTATCTCTATCTTCCAAGTCTGTACACTCTGAAAACATCCTTGTAAAGATGGTGTGCGGTCAGTGACTCTGTCCGCATGATGTGCAGGAATGGGGGGGGGCTACAGTGGGGAATTATCCCTAAACAACAACAATAATAACAATAACAATAACAACAACAACAACAACAACAATGTGTTTTCACATCAGATCTAATCTGCGGGATGGGAGCTTGTGTCCTCTGGTAATAGCGCTGAGGTCATCAAAGAGCTACGTTTTGGCCACTTGTTTTTGTAAATAAAATTTCACTGGAACAGAGACATGTCTATTCATTTACATATTGCCTTTGGCTGCTTTTCTGCCACCACAGCAAAGGGGAATGGTTGCAATAGAGGCCAAGCTTGAAATAGTTACTATTTGACCCTTTCAGAAAAAAGGCCACTTTTCCTTTATTGGTCAATGGTATAGAAGATACAATTTTATTTTATTTTATTTTTTTTTTGGTGTAGGTTGTTAGTTTGGTTTTTTTTTTTTTTTTGGAAGATAATATTTTAGAACGTCATCTAAAATACTTCAATTAAACATTCAAATCAAAATTTATTCATTAATTAAACAAATATGTTTTGAAGACTTAATCTTAACAGACATGGTACAAGATGTTGATGAAACCAAAAATATGGCCCTTAGTTTCCAGGGGTTCTGGGTGCAAAGAAGGACACAGACGACAGAATAGTGAAGATGATATAACGTGGCCTATTCTTTTCCTATGGTGGATGTAATCACATGGATTTATAGGAGTCCATAAGAGGGGCATATATGTAGACTGGCAGAGTAAGGAAAGCTTCCTAAAGGAGAGATTTTTAAAGATGAAGAGGCCTTCCCCAGATGCAGAAAGAAGTAAAGACATTCCAGATACCAGAAGCTGAATACAGGATTTGAGGAAGAAGATGCCATGTTTGGTAGGAAACATTAGCTGCAAAAAAAAAGGCAGGGAAGAGTGGCTGGGTAAGTGAGTTGGTCAAGTTTATTACAGGCTTTGAATGATTTATGGAGTTTATCCTGAAACATTGAGGAAAGGAGACCGGTGGCCAGGATTAGATCTTTATATCTCTCATGCACCCTGCACTCCAATGGCATCATATTATTTACCTTTCTTTGAATTCAGCATGCTTTTTCGTGTGTGTGTGTGTGTGTGTGTGTGTGTGTGTTCAGGGAGCAGAAGGAGATCTTTACATACGTGGAGTTTCAGTCCTTACCAGACTATAAGCAACCTGAGGGTAGGCATCGTGCCTGATTATATTCCTAAAACGGCACCGAGTACCGGGTACTTATTAGATGCTCACACATAGCTAGTGAATGCATGAATGCAATTCTACAGTCCTTCTCATTCATTCGTTAAAGCTCAGCTCAAAAAGACCTCCCCTTCTTTTTTTTTTTTTTTAATTTCTTTATTTGACAGAGATAGAGACAGCCAGCGAGAGAGGGGACACAAGCAGGGGGAGTGGGAAAGGAAGAAGCAGGCTCATAGAGGAAGAGCCTGATGTGGGGCTCGATCCCATAACGCCGGGATCACGCCCTGAGCCGAAGGCAGACTCCCACCCGCTGTGCCACCCAGGCGCCCCAAGACCTCCCCTTCTGAAGCTGAATTCGCCTTCTCTGCTTCTGCTACTTTCGACAGAGTACAGCGTTACTGGAGCAGGTTGTGTTATTACATTAAACCAAAGTGAAAAGTGATGGTCTCTGTCAGCCTCAGGAGAATTTTGGAACCCAGAGGGAAATCGTATCCTATTTTCTATCCCCAGTGGCTTGCACGGTACCTAACGCACACCGCATAGTCATTGCCTAATTAATGCTGGTAAAATGCACGTGTATTCACACTTTATCACATTGATCTATGATGAGTCAATCGTCTATCTAAACAATTTAGACTATTCATCATTCTCTTTGGTAATCTAATTCATGATTTTGTTATCAACTTCAATCTGTCTTCACCCTGATATCAGTTTAATTGTTGGGCTCCACAGAGCTGATCACTATTAGTCTCACTATTTCTGTGCCTGATCAAATGAGTATGCGCTTAATATAGGGAACATTTCAGACAAACTGGATGGGATCATGAAGGCTAAGAACCATAACAACAAAAAAGAATGGAAGCAGTGGCTTGTTTGTGTTATAATTGTATAGGCACTCTTTTAGCTACCATCTGCACAATTAGGATGATATTAAGCTTTTCCCGAGTGTAAAGTATGAATAGTAGGTGGTAGGGGGGTATTTTGGACTTACAGCATCCTTTGCCAGCAGTGGTTTAAAGATTCCTGATGCTGCTGCTATGTGCTTTTCTCCCCTCGGAGAGCACTCCATTTGCCTCATTAACCATAGGACTTGAATTAATATGAATTATTGAAGCTATTTTTTGTTGTCTGCTTTTTTAAAAAACCATTTGGCTAAACATCATCCTTCCTTTCACAGGAAATGTTGATTAACCCTTTAGCATAATTGTTTAAAATTTTAAAAACATAATATTTCCAGTTTTTCCACAACATCTTAAGACAATGGTAATAATAAAATATAACTTAATTGATTGTTATGATCCTACTTCCCACTTCTATGGGGAAGACAGAAGTGCTATGAATATACAAGCAAGGAGATGGCTATGGATTCCCATATTTCCTTCACCTTGCCATATTTCTTCTTTCTTTTTTTCTTTCACACGTCTCTCCTCTTGTTATTACTCTTATAATGTCACCAACAATCTTGAATTTCATGCTTCTGAACATTAAAAATAAACTCAGGCATAGTCTTGGATATTCAACCACAGAAAAAGTTAGTAAACTTTATAATTTGTTTCACAGTATAAATTTAGTCATTCACTGCTAAGGGGCTTAACTGCCCTTTTAAATGTTGTTTGAGGTAGATATACAGACTGGCTGGAGCCCAACTGACAACCATTATCGAGATCCATGAATCCAGAGTACGCACACCAGACAGATGGCGGACATTACATACTGGTTCTTAACTATATATATATATATATATTTGAGAGAGAGGAGGAGGAGGAAAGAGAGCATGGATGAGCTCTGCAGGGGGGAGGGGCCGAGGGAGAGAGAGAATCTCAAGCCAACTCCATGCATAGCTGCAGAGCCCCACTGGGGGCTCCATGCGGGGCTCGATCCCATGACCCTGAGATCATGACCTGAGCCGAAACCAAGAGCTGATTGCTCAACCGACTGAGCCACCCATGTACCTCTGGTTCTTAACTATGCTCACCCATATCTGGGTGTGTTCCCATTACACATCTGTTTAAAAGCATGTAGCCTACTGTCGGGTTGTGTTGACTCTGTTCCTTGCCTAGAATAAACTTTAAGGGAACAAGGATAAAAGTCACTTCTCTAGGTTGTATACCCTGTCTCCGGAGCTCTCACCTTGGACACACTTAGGTAGAAATGATTCGGAGCTTTGTGTCCAAGCCTGCTCACAAAGCAGATGGTATAAAAAGGAAGCCTGACTTTGTAATAACTATTACCTGGCTAAACTTCTGGACAAGTTAATATACTTTTCTTGAGCTTCAATTTCTTCAATTATGTAAAGCAAACTTTTATGAAGATTAAGTGGGATCCTCTCTGAAAGGGCTTAGAATGGTACGGGCACACAGTAAGTCTTCAATAAATGTTAGCTATTATTTTCTCGCTCGAACCTTATGGAAACTCAGATCTCCCCCGCTCTTCTTGCTGACTTCTCTGGAAGTCCAAGTCAGCAAGGCTCTCCTCAGTCTTCCAGGATTTCCTGCTTTAGAATGCATGGATGTCATGGACTTTGATCTTATTTAAATAGTGAAGGGTGGGAGAAAAGAGGGAAGGAAGTGAGGAGAGAAGGAAGGAAAGGAGAAAGGCAGGGAACAAAGGCAGGCAAAATAAAGGAAGGAAAAGAAAGAGGAGAAGGAGAGAAAGAGAGAGGAAGGAAAGGGGGGGAAGGGGGAGGAAGAAAAGAAGGAGATACTTTTTTCTTTAAACCTTTCACAGTCGATTGCGAAGACAGTTCCACTAAATAGTAATTAGCAAACTGTTTTTAAATTTGTACAAAAATAGTTACAGATGAAACAGAAAGCTCTGTTTTAACACATTGCAATGTTGTGTCATGTTTGTCTTTATTCAGTTGATTCAACAGTTGGTATTGCCACCCATCACCTTATCAGTATGCAAAGCTTGGTTTTCCATTTTGAGTATGTATTTTTGAAACTTATATTAAACATTTCCCTGCGAACAGCAAAACATTTCTTTTATAATATTTTGATGATAATTTTGCTTAATCCCAAAGCTCTAGTTTTTCTATAACACCATAAAATCATTTCATATTTTATTATGCAAAAACAATGGAAATTATACTAGAACTGAAGATACAGTAAGTCTTAGGTATTTCTTCCTGGCTCTAAAGATGGAGTTTTTAGTCCAGAAAGTTAATAACTAATATTTAGCTATGATATAATTTAGAAAAGAGAAGCAAAAGCAATTGTTATGATGTTTTTAACTCTTATTAATATGATATTTACAAGCTTTTTTGGAGTGAAAACTGCTACAATGAGGAAAACCACAGCATGAACCAGGAGGCAAAAATAGATTATTTAGTCTTAGCTTTGGATAAATAAAATACGAACATTCCATCTACAAAAGAGAGACCTTGCTGTATTTTAGAAATGTCATGTTTATATAGCAGCTCATGGACATAAGTCTACATTTAAAATCGATATGATTTTAAAATTGCTTCCAATTTTTTTTGACAATTATAACAGCCAAGCCGAAAGTGTTAGGCAATGTTAAAATAGGCACCGAGAAGACACTTTTCTATTTCTCCTGATGGTCATTGATATAATTAACTGCCAGCAGCAAAGTTAGATATATATTCTGTGGCCTTGAATTTGAGTCCAGTTAACTGGCCCCTATGGGGCTAATGCCCATGACTTTAGCTTTTTTATACTATACTTATTCGTACAAAAATATAGATTTCGTTTGGCTCCTAAAGGATTCGTGTGTTCTCTATCTAGTCTTCTCTTTGATACCTATGCTGATTTTTCCCCCTTTCTCTTAGTTTTCAAGGAGCTAAATTCGGCAATAATTGGTAAGTGCTAATTTTATAAACTTAAAAAAATCAAATAGGTATTCTTCCCACCCCCTCCCCATCCCCCCAGTAACAAACTAGCAACCAGACTAGAGAGGAAAAATGGAAATGTCCTAGCATTCCTAGAGGACAGTGTTCTTTATGCGCCCTTTAGGCTAAGAAAGGAGGTGCTGTTTCTTCTTCCTTGTTCTTAAAAAAACTGAGAGAATGCAAAGAATAGATCAGGAGAATGTTCTAGTTTTTCAACTTATCAACTACCACCCCCTCACTTCTCTTTTTTGTTCACCCCTTCTCTCACTAGTGACAATTTCCTCAGGACAGAGAAAGTGAGAGTGAAAATAGGGTCACATTTGGAGACAGTGAGGTGATATATGTTAATACCCACTCTGGACTAGCTGGGATCACCAATTTCATTCCTCTTGTTATCTGTACCTTGTGAACTGCAGCCTCCAGGGCAAAACGTATTTAACCTGCAATGATACATTGCCCAGGAGCCATTTAGTATTTATGTCATTCTGAATTTTTATTTAGAGACAATTAAAGCTACTTGGATTTCAAGAGCTTTCGTGGGTTTCAGGTCAAAGGTTATTTTTTTTAAAAAGACCGAATAATCTACAACTTTATCAACATGCAGCTAAAATAACAACTATAATTTGAAATTGCTCACCCTCCTTTTTGCCTCTCTGTTTATCCCCTACTTCTGTATGGTATACATGGGCGTGCACACTGAGAACACAGAGGGGGAAGAATGGGAAGGGCTTATAATACATTTGTACCTGGTAGTGATAAGAAATTCCAATAAGCATAGTTTTCATGGATAATTTCATCTCTGGAAAAGAATAGGTCTACCTCTTTTAAAGTAAAAAATATCCATCAGTTGAACTTAAAAATAGTTCTGATATGTTGCTGAGCTGGAAAATAGAGTGATGCTGTCATTTGGTATCAATCATATTTCTTCCTTTGAAGTTTTGATTCACTGTGTTACCTTTTACTATTAAACAGTGTAAAAACTCCTTCAAACTGCAAAACGTAGATTATTTGAAATTATTTTCCAAACTTCTACAATGATTTATCTTCATCCCTGGAAAAAATGCGTGTTTAAATTACACTTGTATTGATGCCTGAAAATTTGAAATCTTTGGATGACGTCACAAGATGAAACATAAAGTCCGTTCAAGTTTAATCCCTTCATATGGCTTGAGGTGGACAGAAGCCATGTCCAGGGTCACTGGGCTTTGTCAAAAGATGAATCTATTACATAAATAAAATAACCATTTCCAGTGACAGCAATTTGCATACTGTCCTGAGATGTATTCTCTCTAAGTTTTAGTTAAGCTGCTTTTATATAAATAAATAGAAATTTATCTCAGTTATTTATGTAATGCCATATTAAAATGATGTAGCTGGGAATAAAGAAACCATAATCTCATGAGAACCTCATGAATGATAATCATTCAGCCACATGGCCTGACCGCCAGGACTCAGACAGAAATGGAGTTTAGTATCTGGGTGTAGCCTCAACAATCTCCAGGAATCTCAGAGTCTGTGTATGACTCATGCTTCCTCCCAGTGAGCAATGATTAAATTTTTGCATATTTGCTTCTCTCTGTATCATTATCAAATGGGTCATTCTTTCCTGTGTATATATGTACATAAATATACTAACTTACTAACTGCTAATAGTTTCTATTTCCCCATCCAATTGTCTGTTCCCCCATAACTTCAGCTTTTCATGCCCTGTATGGAATTTACCCTCATGATTTATCGTCAGTTTTAGCTCTCACTGTGCACTCCTCTTCTCTCTATACTTCCCATCATACATTCCTTAAAAGGAGAATTTTAATTGCCTTTTTTTTTTTTTTTTTTTTTAATGCCAGACCTTGTCATTAGTCCCTAACCAGACTAGGGTTGGCCAGTGCTGACTCATTCAGTTCTGATTTATGAGGTCTGCTTTGGGCTGCCTCTTCAACATGGGATGTTAGCCAGAGCGTTTCACACAGAGGAGTCTGCCCTGTCTAACATATCCTGTCCCGACCTATTGTCCCTTTAACCCACCATGTTTCCTAAGTTAGTTTTGCCATTAAGCCAAAGTGTTATCTAAGAGAAGTGACATATCAAGTCAATATCAGCCCTAAGACTCTAACTCAAATTAATCGATTAGGTCAAATAAATTGATTATGCAGGTACACGGCAAGGTCCTGAGAGAATAGGTAACATTGGTAAGATTTTATGGAAATAATATTCAACTGGTATGAGGAGACCTGGATAGTCCATCTCTGTCATGAACTGAGTCTCAAAATTGAGAAAGTTGTTTAACCGTTCAGGGCCTCAGTTCTGCATCTGAAAATTTGGAGAATGGGCTACATACTTCACAAGGTGGTTCCCAATCCACATTCTGTGAGTCCGCATCGTGAAGTTTGAGGTCAGGGTAAACCTGAAACATGACAAAGACGATAGCCTGGCAGGGGGTCAGGGTGGTAAGAGATCACGATCAGAACACTGCCTTTCTAAAAGAAGAATTGGATATCAGGAATGGTTTCCTGGAGCCAATATGTGCTGTGGGTCTAGGATGGGTGAGGGCCAACCCCACTGACTATAATTAACATAGTAAAGTAGTTCAGGTAGGGTCAAAGCCTGAGAGAAATAGATTCCGGAAGGGGAAAATAGAGTCAACCCATTAACGACTTCCAAAACTACTTTAACTTTCCATTAGTGGGCATTCCTGCTCATTGAGAGTCAAGACTGTCTACACTCATTTAATAGATTATTGGATTTACCTCTATATTCCCCTTGCTCCAGTTGCTGTCAGTTTTGATGGTCATGGTGGGGTGAGCCCTCAAGAATCTAGACATGAATGAAATTGGAGTTACCCTGAAAGATCAATATGTAACCTGAAAATAGATCTGCAAAGTTATTGGAAGGAGGCAGAATGGCTCCCGGGCCAGCCAACTTGGGATCGTCTGATTCGATCCGTGAGATCCAAAACAGAGGATTTCCCTTAGAAGGCAGGCAAGCTAATCTAGAGTGTCATAGTCAAAATCAGCTCGTGTCCATCTGGGTACTCTCTGGGGAGACAGAGTTTTAGTCAAGGGACTTCCACTATTCCAGATTCATTAGCAAAGGAGAGATCACTGTCAAGGGGTATAGCAAATACATGGACAATCTGGTTTTGTACATGGACCCTTAAGTCCTTGATTAAGGTGTATGTAACCCTCCAAGATGTATTTTCATTTGATATATGGAAAAAATCAAGTTTTGTCTTATGAGCCTAAGGACCAGACACTGGGAAGTCCTACATTTTCAATGGCTTGCCACACTGAGGCCTTCAAAACAGAAGCATGCAATAGATTCAGATAGTCTTCCCGCGGTGACCACCCAGCATCCATGTGTTCTTGGGTCATTCCCGTACTTAATTTGTAAAATGTTTTCACATTTGTACTTACAATAAAATCCAAACTGGCCTATCAGTTTCTGCCTCATCTACCTGCTACCTCATCTCCTCTAACTCTTCCCTGCACTCACGGCACTCAATCCATACCGTTCTTCCTTCCATTCTGATAATAGGCTAGGGTTGCCTTTACCTGAGAGGCTTTGCACATACTATTTCCTTTGCCTGAGAATATTTTTCTTAATATTTATGTCTTGCTTCTGCTCATCACTGAGTCTTAAATATGACGAGGTTTCTGTGATAACTCTATTCCATCCAGCCCCCTTTCTCTACCACAGGCTATCATTAATTGTTTTGTTTTGATTTTTGTTTTTTGCTTTTCTTTCTTTTTAATTTAATTTTATTTAAATTCAGTTAATTAACGTAGACTGCATTATTAGTTTCAGCAGTAGAGTTTAGTGATTCATCAGTTGCATATAACACCCAGTGCTCATCACATCGCTTGCCCTCCTTAATGCCCATCGCCCAGTTACCCCATTCCCCCACCCCCACCCCAGCAACCCTCAGTTTGTTTCCTAGAGTTAAGAGTCTCTTATGGTTTGACTCCCTTTCTGATTCCGTCTTATTTTATTTTTCCCTCCTTTCCCCTATGATCCTCTGTTTTGTTTCTTAAATTCCACATATGAGTGAAATCACACGATAATTGTCTTTCTCTGATTGGTTTATTTCACTTAGCATAATATCTTCTATCATTTATTTTTGAAACATTTTACTTGTGATAGCTACTACTATCCAAAATGTTTGCATTTATTTCTTTTCTTCTTCTTCTTCTTTTTTTTTTTTAATCTATTTCCCTCACTAAAATGTGTATTTCATTAGAACAGGATCTTGTCTGTTATGCTTGTTGCTACGTCCTCAGTACCCAGGAGAGTGCCTGAAACCTATAAAACACTCATTTTCTTTTTAAAAATTTTTAATTTTTTAAAAAACATTTATTTTAATGAATATAACAGATTTTTGTAAGTACACTCTGGCCACCATCTCATTAGCGTAAGTGTCCCATATCAAAGAGAGCTCACTGGTTTATTTTGGTCTGATGGTGACATTCTCATGGGATTCACTAATGGTCCTGATTTTTAGGACAAAATAAAGTGGTTTAGGTTGTGCTTCTCTAGAGAGCATTAACCCAAAGTCAATAGACATTTAGCAGGACAGAGGTTTATTTCCTACTTGGAGGCCTGAGGCTGTTGCAAATGTTTGATTCATTAGGGAATACATGAATCAGAATAGCTGATAACGCCAGAACCAAGGCTAAATTGGGAAGTCTTCCATATATTTCTAGTTGGGTAGATGACTTGTATGTGACTTCTACAAAGAGACTCAAAGTAAACTTTTCTAGTTCTAGCATTGCTTTGTATCTCAGGGGTGAAGAGGCAGTGTGCCATAGTGGAAAGAGTTCAGATTCTAGAACCAACAGAGCTGGGTTTGAATTCAGCTGTATCATTTGCCAGATGTATGCCCTTGGACAAGTCCTTCCGTTCCTTCTGAGTCTCAGTTTCCCCTCCATAAAGCGGGACTAGTAATGTTTACTTCCAGAGCTGCCTGCAGGGGCGTAATCAATAGTCACAGTGCTTGGTACACGATACATACTTATTGACTTGGAGCTGCCATTATTCTAAAGACTTCACAGCCTAGCCTGGTATTGCGTTTTAATATGTGTTTTATTTATCTGGCTTCAAGTTATAGTGACTGCTTTCAGGAAAATCAAATAATGGCCGGTCATGGGAAAATGGCTATCTTGAAAGATGAAAAGGACACACACCACATCACAACGGAGTATCATTTGAATTGGCAGTGGACCCAAAGCGGATGTGGGGACTGTGGCAGCTGGCATTCACGGATATATACAAAAGAACTCCAAAATGAAATGGCCCCCTAGCTCTCCAAGTAGCTATTCCATTCTCCTTTTGCTACTAAGTCTTTATATTGTACTGAATATATCCTTTGATGACCTCATGCTTCCTGTTAACAAATGAACTCTGTTTCCTCACAACTGCAGGCTTCCATGATTCCATGTCTCCATGGCTCCACGTTCCCTGTTATTCCTTATCCTCAGCTTTATGCCTCCTGAGTCATATGTTCAGCTCGCACATCTGCTGACTGAGTGGGCCTGATTTATTTCACTATTCAATTCTAGAAACGGATGCGGATTGGTCTTACTCAAGCGTTATTCCCTCGATAGAGAGATATTAGTTCAATCCACCTGAAATCAACATTTGCGTGTGTCCATGTGAACAGGGATTAGCAAATTCAAGTGGCGCGACTTCATGTACAATGCCTCTGGTGAGGCTTCATTGCTGGAGCCCGAGGGGAGGTGGCGTCACATAGAATAAGAACAGACAAGAACGATATATATATTTTTAAAGAGTCTTCTTTCATGCCATGTAGAACTGACTGTGGCTGGGGCAGGCATTGTGATTACCTTTTTAGCAAAATAGTGAACCATTTGTATTGCCTGCAGTTTTAGACCCAGAAAGGACCTTTGAGCCACTTTATTTAGTCCAGCCCTTTCACTTCAGAGACGAGGAGTCCAAGCCCCAAGTAGATAGGTCCAATGTCACAAATGGCGAATTAAACATGGGAAAACAAAATCAGTGAAAGGGTATTGTAAAGACATTGGGTTATTTATGTTGGGGGGAAGTCTGAGTATAGAAGACAAATAAAAGACCAACTGTTCAATCAAAAATTTCACAATCCAGTGGGAAGGAAACATTTAATTTTAATATATAAATGCCATCATAAGTGCACGCACAGGGTCAGACTGCCTAATTATGGGGTTGAGAATATTCAGGGAAATTGTTCTAGAAAACTAAATGTCTGAACTAAGACTTGAGGAATTGCGTCAGGGCCATCAGGCAGTGGTTCCTGGGAAGCATGTTCCAGAGTGCATTTATGAGCGATCCGGAAGTGTATTTTGTGTGTGTGGCATGTGTAAAGAAAAGCAGCTTAGGCCATAGGTTGTGTATGAGAAATGTCCGTGTCTCTCCCTCACTCCTACTCCTCCCTCCCATCCCGCTGCCTTCTTTTCTCCCACATCTCTTTTATGTCTACCTCTGGTGAATCTTAAAATAACTTTGCATCTGTCTTTCTGATCAGAATAACAGTGTGAAAAGGTTGTTTAAGAGCATGCACAGTGGTGGAAGGAAACTGCTCTGAAATCTGAAATTTATCATAGTTAAATTGCAAGACACAGGATGTCTGTTTCGTTTGGGGGTGCCCACCTGGTGAAATTCTCCCGCGCCCCCTCTTCTTAAGGGTGCTGTCATTTCCTTGGTGAAGGTCACTTTAAATGTTATTCAGGTCTTCTCAAGTATTTGCAATCTAGTCCAAGGTGGTGTCATTTTCACACCTAATAAGCACCCTTTCGATTCTTTCCCCCAGTCCCGATGCCCTACAGGACACCACTCAATGCATCCCCTTCCCCAGAATGACAGCGAGCCATCGATTGCTCTTCTCTGGGTACTCGCCTTTAGTGAGGTGCTGGCCACCTACTCTAGTTTGGTTTGTACGGTGTATTCTTAATGTGGTTGCTTTTTTTTCCTCTGTTGGTGTGACTCAAGTTATAACAAATGATTCATGTGAGGAAAATCAGTAGTCTGCCTTGTCAGAAGAATTGTACCACAAATAAAAATCCAGAAAAGCCTACGTAGATTCCAAAAAATGTAATTATAAAAGTATAATATTTTGAACTTTGTAACAAAACCCAAAATGACCACTTATAGAAAAAGCAAGAATTTCACATAGGCATTTACATTTTCCACTTCCTCCTCTTTTTATGGATTAAAAAGTAAATCTTTGCCAAAAATAAGAACTCATTCAGAGGGAGACAAGAAGAAAAAGCTGAATACTAAGCATTGCTTAAAGCAGGAAAGAGTTCGATTCAATACATTTTAACCTAAATTTAACTACAGAGTTCAACATTTAAATGTATCGAAGGATTCAGAATCAAATCTGCAGCAAAGTTTTCAAAAATCTACCAAGCCTTTGGAGTGTGTGCACATTTTTTATGTTGTTGGAATATAACTTTTTTTTTGGTCATTTCTGTTTAATGATGGGAATTAATTTGCTAAGAAATTGAAATCAACATCAAAGAGAGAAGAGACAAGAAGAATTTATGGGCTGAGATTAGCACTCCAAAGAAAGGAAACCAGAATACAGCCATAAGACACCACTCTTGGTAGGCTGTAAATGTTCCTCTGCTTTTAAAATTCCCTAACAAGGTGAGCGAAACCATTCCAAGAACACTATTGTCAAGAGACACCTTTGAACTGATCTATCCTGAAGAATAACCCCCAGAAAGGTAGAAAAAAAATAACTTTCATATATTTGTGGCCACACAGTGCAGCTCCGACTTCTGAACATTTTTCCCCAATTATTTTTGTAAAGTATTGATCGCAATTTAATTTTGCAGTCCCAACATGAGAGGCGCTTCATGCTGAAATGTCTCACAGGAGATTGTAATCAGGGTCTAGCCTGAAGGTGAAGCGCTCGTACATCGGTTTTACTCTATTTCTCTACTCTTCATCAGCTCGGGGATTGGAGCAGAGGGCATTCTCAGGCAGATTAATTTTTGACGATGGGATCGATGGAAGATGTTTTTTCCTCCTGACATTGAGTCATCTAATTTGCTGTTTATCTTTGGCTTATTGAGTTTTGAGCATTGTTAAATCATACCTTTCAGCTGTTTAATTTCATATGTGAATTTTGCATTCCCCTCTTGTACTTTGGCATAACTCTTTTACCTAAAACGAGCAGGATGATGGGCCTTTTTTGACACAGGGTTACTGCTTTTGAGTCTGTTAAGTACTCCAAGGTAATGTTATGGTACTTTCTAGCCTTTTTTCTTTGCTTGTGGCCATAGATCAGTTCACCTCTAGGGAAATCATTACTTGCCATCATTATTATCCCTAGCACCTTCATCTATCCTCCCTTGTTTCCTGACTCCATGGCTTGATGAAGTGCCTAGATGTGCGAACACCTTATCTCAGGTCTCATAATTAACCCCTTCATAACACAGGCCGAGGAAAAGGCTTTTTCCTGTGATAGGCTTCAACTCTGTTCCGTAGTTGGGCTTCTTTATAGCAATTACAGCAGCTTTAACAGTTTCGACTCTATTTTTGCAGTAAGATGTGAATTTTGTAAGTGTGCTGAAGGCTGTAAGAAAAAAACTACTTTCCACCTAGAGAAATTGGCCTTATATCACCTTTCTTTTTTCTTTTTAAAGGTAAGCAAGCTGTATCTCAAGACAGCACCTTCGCTGTAACACTGAACATTTCTCACAGTAGCGATATTATGTTAAATGTTAGCTATTCTATCAGTTTTCGTGAGCGTACCCACAATTATCTTAGAAATTAATAAAATATGAATGGGTCTTTTTTTTTTCCCATTTGGAAAGGCACATAACATTTTAAAATAGGCTTGGAAACAAAATAAAAGTAGAGATGTTCACAGAATCTGCTGCCAGATCTGAATTTAACATTAAAACAATCTGTTAGTTGTATTAACTCAGTAAATAAAAAAAATCCTATTCCATACTCCAAACCATTTATAGGTTTGATTGAATAGAGAGATGTTATTCCTATTATGAAAAGAGCCCTAGACCAGCTCTTAGTAAATCTAATTCCTACTCTCTTACCAGTCGATTTCCACGAGAAAGTTATAACATCTCTTTGGTTCTCAGTTTCCTCAGTTACAGAGTTTAAGAGAAAGTTTCTTCCAGATGTAAAAATATAAAATTTTTGACATATGACTTTGTAATGTTCCATCTTACCCTTCTCTGTCCATCACCCAACTTCTCGCTCAAATTCTGCCTCCTCCGTGAAGCTTTCTCGCCTACTGCTGCCCACAGAGGACTCATCACATGTATAGTCACAATTATTTGTTTGACGTTGTTTTCGCATGAGTTCTAGTAATGCTTTCTGGTACTTAAAAAGGTTTCATAACTATGTATTGCAAGGAGGACCTTTGAGTCCATTTTGCATTCTACCTGAATAACCCTGAAAGATGACCAATATCTATTATTTGAGTAGGCATTTGATTTTTTTAATTTAAATTTAAAATTTAAGATATGTTCATAGACATTTTTGTAATGAAAGTGAGTAAGCAAGACCGGAACTGACTTTAATGTTATTTAAATTTCTTACTGAAACTGACCATGAGCACAGCTTCAGGTGAGGAGATCTCAAAATGCTTGTAGTTATATCTGCATCATTAGCATAGGCACGGGGGCGCCTGGCGGGGCACAGTCGGTTAAGCATCTGACTCTTGGTTTTGGCTCAGGTCGTGATTTCAGGGTTGTGATCTAGGGGTCATGCTATGGAACCCCCCATCGGGTTCTGCGCTCACAATTCTCTGCATGGAATTCTTTCTCTCCGTCTCCCTCTGCTCCCTCCCGCCAGAAAAAATTAATAAACCTTAAAAAAAAAAAAGAATAAGCATATAGTCTGGTGAGGTAACTGCTTTGGAAAACTATCTTCATAAGAATTTTATAATGGTACTATTATTACATAACATTGAAGTATTAATATAATAAGAATATACCGATCTAATTGTTTTGTTAATCAGTTTCACGTCTTTATAGACACACATCATATGCCTCGTCCTACCGAGTTACAAATTCTTTCCAGGCAAGAAAGTGGTGTTAATCTTTAACATTTGCCTTGTAAACATTTCAAGTTTCTCTTTAGTTCAGACTTTAAGTTGCTATTAAAGAATCAATCAACTGAAATTCGTAAGAGTGTGTTTGTACTTCATTAGCTGGGACCAGAGATGAGGACGAGTTAGCATTAAAAAAAAATGAGGAAATAAATTTTCTGCTCCACAGGAGAATATATGAATTGCACATGTAAATAAGAACTTACAAATTAGCATCCTTTTCTATAAACATTAATGTAGGTTAATGTCTTTATGAATCATACTGCAATTCTTTGGTCCAAAACTTTTTTTAACTCAACAGCATAAAATCACAAGTGTTTCCAAGCGTGTTTGTGCAGGAAAATAGCTGGAAATGAAGTGTTGTTTCCCCAAACTGTGCCTTTCCTTGGGATCTGAATAGGTTGTGAAGGTTGAAGGAGCATATTGGGCTTATTAATGATGCTTGAGGCCAAGGAACTATGGCCATCAAGGCCGCATATAAAGTCGCATTCGCTGCTGGTGTTGACCACATCCGTTCATAAGGCCCCAGTCCTTGCCAATCAGATACCAAACACACAAAAATCCCAAGCAGAGGGAATGGACACAAAACCTGTTCAACTTGTTTGGCTGTTTTTGTGTATTTATAAAACCTTAATAGTCCGTTCGATATCAAACCTTAACTTCTAAGATATTTTAACTCCAATGTTTTGGTCTTCATTTCCAGTATATTTCACACCCACTGTCCAGATGCCACTATTATATAAATCGCTTATATACTTATGTATAGTAAATATATGCCTAGATGGCATATGTGTACCTTGGTGGTATGATAGTCTTGACAGTAAATAGCCAGGATAAATAATGAAATAATTATTATAGAAATATTTAATTTGTTGAGCTTCTGTTAATGTTCTTACAATAAACTCTGTGCTGAATATCGCTTAATCCTCATTCAACCTTGTGGATGGCTACTGTTATTACATTCATCTTGTAGATGAGGAAATTGATCAGGAAGGGACTTTACGGCCATGGAACCCATTTCCTAAGTAAGAAATGTAAGACCGAAAGAAGCTACATAAGTCTACGTGACCAAATCTCAGGTTAAAACAAAGGTCTTCTGACTCCACTGGAGTATTATTTCTACTCTGTCATCCAGTCCCCGAGTATTGTATGTTGCTTAGGAGTATCACAAACTTTCATTTGTGATTATCTATCTCACTGAAGGAAATCAGACTGGGTGAGAAATTTCCTACACAATAATGTTAAGATTATCTTCCTTTGGGAAAAAGGAAACTCGTATGAAACAGAGAAAGATTTTGATACTGAGTAGGTTTTTCTTTAAAAAGTACAAACACGATTTTCTTTTCACTACCAAGGCTTGGCCATAAAACTGTTTGACTCATAAATATGAATTCATTCTATCACCATAAATTAGGCAAAGTCGTTATATAATAACAACCAGGTCTTAGGTCTTAAGTCAGTGAGAGATAAATCCTAACGTTGCTTTAAAGAGTCTTGTGAAAGGTGGGCCAGGAAGGGAGAAATTGTTTTGAATGCTGGAACTGGGGAAAAAATGAGTCATGAGGGCTCGAAGCCTGGGGCTCGCGCGGGGCTGCAGCAGCTGGTGTGTTAAAACCTGTTTGTTGCTCCGACAGCTCGCACCTCTATCGCAAACGGGGGCTTGGGTTCCAAAAGAGCTGAATCATGATTTATGATAAACTACTGCTGCTGCATTTGTCATCATTTACATCCGTCCCGAGGAGAAGCAGCCCTGGCTTGCAAGACTGTCTAGCTCAGGGGAGAAATGAGGAGACTGGTGGTACTTCATTCCGAGTTCCTCAAATACCAGTAAAAATATCTCCCCTGGCCCATTTTTAGGTGCCCCATGTTATGATGGTCTTATTTGTTCCAACCATTCTCGCAATATAAATTTCGCTCACTATCATATATCTGGTCTCTTTGTGTATATATATATATATGTGGCTTTTCAAAACTACACTAAAAGGGGAAAAAGAATAAGTAAAAGTCCTAAAGTCTTGAATAATCCACAAAGACAATTAGCTCTTTAATAAGTTAGAAGCCATTGTAGTATAGTTGACCTTTGAACAATGCAGGAATTAGGGACACGGACTCCCCCCAATATATAACATTTGACTCCCCAAAACCTTAACTACTATTAGCTTACTGTTGACCAGAAACCTTACTGAGAATAATAACAATCAATACATATTTTGTATGTTATATGTATTATATACTGTATTCTTACAGTAAAGCAAGTAGAAAGCATTACTAAGAAAATCGTAAAGAAGAGAAAATACATTTACAGTGCTGGACTGAAAAAAATCTACATGTAAGTGGACCCAGGCAGTTCAAACCTGTGTTGTCCAAGAGTCAAGTGTATTTTGTAAATCTGAACCATATGAACTTAATAGACAACATGTATTGCATTGACATATTTTAAAAAAATCTTTGGAACTGTGATAGGCCACAGTCATGTTTGTTGCACTAAAATTTTGAGTAAGTCAGAGAACTTGAACAAGGAAATGGTTATGTAACATTAGAGCAGCGAGAGATTATGAACCAACACGATAAGTTTGGGTGATTTGACCATGTGTAACCCATTCCAGTCACTCCTCCCCCAGCCTGAAATGATTTAAAACACAGTAAGTTCTGGAACCTTCTGACTTGGTGGGTAGTTTACTCTATTGGTTTGTTAAGACTCCCAAGCTCAAGGAGTACATTCACGGGGAATAAGAAGCCATCAGGGATCTGCACCCCATCATATCTCCATGTATCCTTCATCTTGCCTACATAGATTGCACGGTCTTTGTTGTGGTCATTCTCCCTAATCCTGGAAACTGCACCAGCCTTTGGGGGCTGGCCCAGCACCACTACCTGTATGTACATGAACTTCCTCGATTTTTCCAAACACTATATAAGGCAGGCAAGGAAGGTGATGTTATCTGCAATTTATAGAAAAGGAGTGTAAGGCTCAAGGGGGTTAGGTTATCTATCCAAGTTTGGAGAGCCAGGAAATAGATGAGATAACTCAGAATGAAGTCTTTTGAGTCTCACTCCTCTGCTCTGCTACCGAGTGCGTGAAGAGGAGCTGCTTGCTTTAGAATGGGTGGGTATTGTAGACCTAATCAAATTGCCAGTTAACAAAATAATTAATTCCAGATCATTTTGGCTTGTTTTCTCCAGGCAAAACAATGTCTATCTTTTTTATTTCATTGGCTACCCCATGCATTTTCACAGGCTGCGTTGCCAGGCTCAATGCCTATGGTCCATAGTCAACCATAAATATACCCTCTTGTGCTAAGCATAACTGAAGGTACAATATCATGAGGGAGAGTTTGGGAGGGGAACTTACAGATAGAGAGCTGTTTTACAGAGCTTAAAAATATTAGGAATGAAAATAAAAACAGACATTGGTCCAAATGAGCTAAAGGTAAGGCCTACACTCAAGAGGGCTATCATACAGGAAAGAAAAATATCCAGTGTTTATGAAGCATCGTTTTCTTTTTCCTAATGTCATCTATCTAGGACGCCAGCCATATGTTCTCTTGGGGATGTTATCAATTCATGGTAGTTTAATAACTACAGATGATGAATTTTACTTTATAGTCATTTCGTCTTTGATAAGTGGCAAAGCCTAATGCAAGATGCACTAGGTAAAAAGATAGTAGAGAATATGCATTTTAGTGCTAGCAATACATTCTAGTCAACAATACTTAGTAAGGCCTATTATGTGAATGTACTCATCACTTGGCCAGGAAGGCCTCTATGCTCGAATGAAAGGGGTTTGCCGTGAGGAATAGGATTGTAAAGCACCGAGGGACAGTCAATGTGGATTGAAGAAGAGGGTCAAAGGGTGAATGGCATTTCAGTTTAACATCTATTAGAAGATGAAAGTCAAATGAGCGCTCTTAGCCCTGGTGGTTCAGGGACAGAAGGGGCCCGATTGACCTGAATCCTGAAGTATTCATTAATTCACTTAACCTCATTCATTCCACATATGACCAGTAATTTCAGGACACCTTGTGCTTTACCTCGGCTCTTTTCCCCTTTCGTGGCACCTTAGATACAATTTCTTTGTTAGTGTCTCTCTGTCTTTCTCTCTCTTGTTTACCGATTCTTATGAAATTGCTTTCATCTTTCCAAGAGTATCCAGACCCCTGTGACAATGATGACCTGTTCCACTTCAGAGATTACTCACTATTCTTTATAGCTCCCTGGTCTCTTTATTTAGCAACTCGGTGACATTCTGCTAATTCAAACACCCAGAGAAAAATTACTGACCATATGCCTTCTTTCTAATCATACTTTAAGGCTTAGTTAAAATGTTACATTTTCAGCAAGGCTATCTATGACCCTCGAAGCAGAATTTAGTGCTATTCTTTCATGCGGGAGTAACTGGTACATAATTCTATCAATTACTATATTTTTATTCTTTTTAACATACCCATCTTTACCAAGAAAGTAGAAATTGCCTGTAGGGCCCAAATGTCCTCCACTGATATAACCTTAGTCCCTAGTGGTGCTTGGCCCTTGAAGAGATGGTCAATGGATATTAGTAGAAAGACCTATTTAAACTTCCTTTGTTAAAATAATGAAAAACAGAGGACTGAGATGAATTCTTCTTCTGTAGGCAAAGTGTTTGGACTGTGTTATTTGTTAGAACATAAATGAGTTGGCATTTATGCTTATGGAATAACTTAGAAATCTATAATTGTAAATTCATGCTGATTTTAATGAAATCAAAACTCAAAGTGTGAAACCATCCAAATAAATATAATTTTCCCCAAACTGCTTTGATATGAAAAAGACTCTTTGGCATAGCTCCAATTAACTATCTTAGTCACCCACACAGAAGCAAAAAGACTCCCTCCATCTGATTATAAGTTTCTGCAAATAGCAAAAACGCTCAAAGCATTCCTGGTTGTTCTCTCTGTATGTGTGTTTTCGCAACCCAGAGCAAACAGAATGGACTGATTCTGTCATTTGCATGGAAAGATCTGATATATGTCTCATTTTTCAAGCTTTCCGGGTCCTATAAAATACGGTTTTAGCATTAAAAAGAAATCATATAAAATATATTCATAAAAAGTGATGTTTTTACACTCGGGCTAATATTTTACAGTCAAGGCACCTATTCAGAGCTTAATTATAATAGATTCAATATAACGCTATGGGTGTGTTCTAGTCCGCCGTTCTTAAGTGTATTTTTTAAGGGTCTTTGTTTTTTAAAATGTCAAGCCTTTGTTTTACATTCTCCCACCCTTTGCCCACTATCGGTATCCCTGCTTCTGTTAATTGTTCCAGACACCTGCTACAAGCTCAGTACTCAAACAAGGAAAAACTACAGGGAACTTGACAGCAAAACAAATACATACAGATATAGGAGTTTTATAGAACCTGCCCTCTTCCTAAATGTGTAAACACTCAGACTGAAAAACAAGATTGTCTGCAGATGTATCTCCTGGCAAATGGGAGAGAAGTTACCCACTGAGGCCAGTTTATGGAAGCGGTGAAGGCATGGTAAACATGTCTGCCTACCCCTTGACATGTTGTTCCAGATGGTTGCGTAGACACAAGACAGACCCAGTGAGCCGGCTCATTTTCTCTCATGAAGCAAAAGGAAGTAACTCTCCACCGTGGGCTGGGGAGGATTGTTCCCCGTCCGTGTGCAATCTCACACTCAAGTAGTTTTGGAGGTGCCCACCCCTCATTATCTGAATGAAAAAAAAAAAAACTTTTCCAGCACGGGGCATATATCAAATGTCTCTCGGCAAGATTAGAGCTTCACTAAAAGTAAGAGCATGGTCTTTGCCTATGAGGTGATAAATTTCCAGCGCTAGCATCAGTGAAGACTTGGGGAGTGAATAAAGAAATGTCTCTAAGCATCTCTTAGGCATGTCATAAAAGGGCACATTCAATATAACTCATATGAAAAAGTAATGTCTGATGGTGCTCAGGAAGGAGAGGCAGAGAATGGTGATGCTTTTAGTAGCAATTCAGGGAGGGGGCTGCTGTGGATGTTTTCATCACTAAGTAGAGGCAAAAGCATTGTCTCCGCCCTGCCTCCGCCCCCCCCCAACCAAAGTGATGATAGAGATGAGTTGCAGTGGGAGGGTTTGTAATTCCTTCTAGGTGAGGGCCTAATGTTGAAAACAAACTTAACGCTGAAGCAAAAGAGACATGAGCTGGGCAATCACTTTCTATTTAGATTTTTTTTTTTTTTATTTGACAAATCAGGAGAATTCTTAACATCCATGTTCTTTCATCTTTTTTGCTGTGGTTGCTAAAAAAGGGAGAACCATGTCATTTCTGAGGGTCTCTCGTAGGAAGGTACAAAGAAAAGAATGAGAGTTGAGGAAAAGAATAAATAGAGGTGCGAAGAACTGATGTCTTAGGAAGGAAACTGAAAAAGAATCATTAAGTGAAACAGAAGGACTCCTTTAGCTGTTTGGGACCTAAGTGTCCAGCATCTAGTTTTTAGGGACTGAAATGCCCAGACCTTGCACTCAGGGAGACAGGTTGGTAAAATGTGCAGAAGCTGAGTGTGACTTGGAAAAATGCCAGCACGAATGCACAGAGGCACTTCTTTGTGTGGTATTGTTTCTGTGGGTAAATGCCAAGACTGGCCCTGGGCTAATTGAAATGAGCAGCTGCACGGGTCACATCAGTATAAGGAGCAAGTGTTAACAGGTGCAAGGGGGCCACAGGCTTTTCCTTTGTCAATATTGAAGTAAACAGGTAATGCTGTTCATTTGTCTTCTTAAAATGTAGAACTTCAGGCTCAAATTGAAAGCCGCCCTTGGCATCTCCTATGTGTCTGTCATTGAGTCCAGGGTGCCTCCAGCTTCCTGGATTCAAAACCAGGCAGTTAGTCATGTCCAGGAGGAAACAAGTTCAGCGGCTCTATCTTCAGGTGTTGATACTCAGGATGGATTGCAAAATCACAGGAACTTCGAGCAGGTGTCGAGTGGCTTCCCTGATACGGATTGCATCTTAAAGTTGTTTTTCTTCAAGAAGCCTCTTGTGGGGGGCAGGGGTGGGTGGGAAGAAAAGCCCTCTTCCATTTCTGATTCCATTCAGGGCCACTATAATCTTGTTCTTGTTTGCTTGCTTGTGGCATAAAAAGCACCAAGGCCAGCCTGTGAAGTGTTTCATTCCCTCTGCGTCCCTCGGCGTCGCTGTCAAAGAAATTGAGCTAAAATGGTTGCTGAGAGTTCCAAAATTAACATTCTCACCACAAAAACTTCAGATTGGACCCAGGAAAGAATCTCTGAGTGGGGTTTAATGATCCATCAAAGCTATAGGGTTTAATTTTAGACCAGAAATATTTTTTGTTTATGTTTATTAATGTGTGATATTTTTCAACAGAGGGAGAAAGGGAACTGTGAGCTATGAAACAGAAGCATAAACAGTTGATTTTATCATCAGGGATAATTAGCCATTTTAACTATGCTGAGTAGACGTGTTCAGGGGTCCACAACGGTTCATCTCCATTGCAGGTTCTTATTCCAAACAACGTAGGATCCTGCCATTTCCAGAGGGTGGATTAGGGAAAGGGTCTCTCCCACCCGCCCACGGCATATTCCTACGGGAACATTCTGACCAGTCTGCAGCTTCATGTGATTCATTGCTCATTTCACTTGACTTTCTGTCTACACAACAATCCAGAAAGAACTAGAGCATGTCTTTCTCCTCTTCATATTCGGAGTCACTTTTGTACCCAACGTATAAACTTTTGTGTGGCTCACCTAGGACCTGCCACAAATCCCACAAGAGATTATTAATAACAAGAAATGTCCTCTTGCAGAATGTCAGGTGAATCTGAAGAAAACCTGGCACCACAGCTTGGGAGCTCTGGCCTCCAGAGAACCTCTCTCTTCTTCCTGCCACCTGAAGAACCAAGCTGGTGAGTTGAGCTGATTGGATTTTGTTAACTTATGTTTCAAGAAATGAGTCTGACTTTCTGGTTTTGTTTTGAGAAGACTCAAATTTGTGTCCATTTTAGAGCATCATGGATAATCCGGCATTCCACTTTCTTGTTCACTTGTCAGGCAAAAGCGTTAAAGGTGAAGGTGGGCACAGTTTACGACAGCCTCTGGGTGTGAAATAGAGGCTTCACACTCTTGATTTGGGGAATCAGCCTCACCTGTCGCCATGTCACTTCGATTGATCTGTTGGGAGACCCAGCCACCCCTTCGTCTCTATGGGTTCCCCTGGAAACAGGAACATCTGCTTGCTTTTCCACGAGCCATACTTTAAATTGAGCCTTGCTTCATTCTCGGTTAATTTTTTCCTAAATCTTTTTCTCCTAGCTCTTCAGCCTCTTTGGATCAGTATTGAATACTTTAGCCATGAGTTATTGATCTGGAGATTTCAGGATTGTGTAAACATTCCAGAATGGTAAATCTCATTGTCCAAGTGAATGATTAACTCACTGAATCTTTATTAAGCAACTATTCTGTGCAAGATATCGTGCAAGATTCTGTGCAAGAACTCTTCGTGTGATCACAGTCTGGTGAAGGCTGCAAAACATATTTGCAACCGATTATATTACAGGAGCGTGAGTTCTCTGGTAAAAGAATACCGAAAAGGGTACATGTAACTCAGTCTTCAAGATTAGAGAGGCTTTCCCCACGCAATTTCTGAATAGCAGGAACTTAGCAAGTGAGTAGGTGTTTTCCAGGCAGAGAAAAAAAAAAAGTTGAGACATTCCAAGCAGAGGACTCAGCAGACACAGAAGCAGGAGGCAACGTAGAAGACGCCTATTTAGGGAAGAGGGAAAAGTTGTGTGGCTGGAGCGTAGGGCATGGCGTTAAGGTGGAAGGAGATGAGTCCAGAAAGGGAGACGAAGACGTTTATCATTTCAGGTTTGGAAAACTATGGAATTTTATACTTGAGGCAGTGGAGTGCCAACTCAAACTGAGCCAGTCTTTAACTTGTTACTCCACGTAACAATGAAGTATTGATAAAAATAAGCCAAAAAGAGTAACTGAAATTGATAAATAAATACAATCTATTTGTAACAAATAGGATAATCGAGAAGAAAATAATATGAAATACATATATTTGATATGCATATTTGAGATAAAGATGGTATTTGTTTATGTTCTTTCCTCCCAGAATTCTCTAGCAATACTATCATTTGTATAAAGGGCATTTCTCTCCCACAATATAGCCTCTGACTCAAACAAAACATCTGCAATCAACACTGGCTGGATTCCCACCGCTAGGTACATTTCTAATGTGCTTTTCATTTATCTTTTTATTATGTATTCTAGGGGGCTGCATATAGTAAGGGATGGCATATGAAACACGAGGCTAAATGTTCCCTTATGTATTGAGTAGAGCAGGGATAAGGATGGCTTTTTTAAAAGCCAGAAATAACCTCCACCTCAAAGAATATATAGGCTATGCTTTTTAATTCAAGAAATAGAATTGCAGAATAATAAGAAAAGTTTTGAATTATTTTTCTAAACAATGACTTTTTTTGAGAGAGAGAGTGCTAGACTTGGTAGAACCAATGGGAAATGATATCCATTCTTAACCTGAACTTTCTCTGTCATTTGATCCTCTGAGAGAATTCTAGGCAGTCAATGTGGATACTCGTCTGTACCACCTAGCTTTGGTCTGTTCTCCCAGGCTTTTAAGCCAGGCTTTCATATCCCTGAACCCTACCAGATCTGCTCATACTGGAAATCTAAATTATTTGTGGGAACAATTGTTCTTGGATAATCACCCTGTGTCTGCTCTCCCCCACCCCATGTACCCTTTAAGTGTTCTTACTGTTCTTACTTTGATAACCTGGATCCTAACCTTTGACCTTGAACTCAGTGTCTGCCCCTGGTCTCTTTCAGGTTTGATTCCCTTATGGATTCCCTTTCTGGTTCTCTTATTTTCCAGCATTTAAAAAACTCTGCCTTTTGTTTTGGTCCCCCTGTTGCCGTAACTCTTCTTATTTTTTTCCTAGCTCACCTCCAGTTCCCCAAGTAGATGCAAAACTGAAAATTATACCTAAAAGATGGTTATCGATTAATAAGTGACTTTCATAAGAGTCGTCTGTGGGTTTGGTGTTTAAAATACACAGCTGGCTGACAAAACATGTCTGGAAAAGATAGGGATATTTAGCAATTTGGGGAAAATACTAAGACTTCTAAAGAATCTTAGTGTGAATAGAAGACATACCAATTGTGCTGGATCAAATTTTAACATCTTAGATATGGACACAGATGTTCACTTGTGACAAAGCAGAGAAAATTTGACTATGCAAATATCATGGGAATTCCCCAGCAATGCCTGGGAAAATACCTCTGGTCCATGGTGGAATCATGCAAATTGGCCATGAATGAGTAAAGTTGCCTTTGCATTAGAAAAAAAGAAGCATGATATTGACTTCATCCATAAAGCAGCAATGTAAGATGTGGTGCTCATTAACTATGGCCTTTAATACATTTCACACCAGGCAGACTGTGGAGCCCACCTCTGAGTTCCACAACCAAACATACATACACGTGAAAGCATCAGAAATGTTCAGAGGAAAGCCAACAAGATTACCCAAGTTTTGGAAAAGAAGACCTTTGAGGAAAGGTCAAAAGATTGGGGATTCTTCTGGATGAGGAAAGATTTCAAGATGATCTATGAGCATGTTGAGGTTTTTATTCCGGGAATAGTTGATAAACATTTTTATCTATGACCACTAAAGGCAGAAGGGAAGGGTCAAGGCTGAAAGTGCAACACAAAGGATTTAGGCTTGAAGGGAGAAATGTTGGTTGAAGAAGGCTGTCAACCACTGGGGGGACTTTTTTGGTCTCCTTCTAAAGCCTGGGTAGAATGTCAGGAACTTGGCCTAGATGTGTGCTCTTACCTAAAAGCCAGGGACCCACTAGTTGTGCCTCTCACTGGGGTAGCATCTATATAGGACACTATTTCCTTGTCTGGGGACACTTTCCTGGAAGAGTTAAAAACCAATTTTATCCATTTAGTTTTATACTGTGACTTTGAAGCAAGGCTCTAAGTAATCTGTAACACTGATACATTACCATCTGTCATTGTACTTTTCATGAGGTTCACTTTGTGTGAAAGAACTAAGTGTATAAATGAAATCAAAAATTTCAGAATCATCGATTCTATTTAGTTGTAGCCCCAACAGCTTTTTTTTGAGGGACAAGTGCAAGAAATGTTTTTGAGAGAAGTAAAGACATTAAAGAATAGTCCTGGGGATCGTATGGGACGAATACAAACTGATAATTCCAGTTCGCCTTCTGCTTTGGTACCAGAAAGGCAATCCTGAAATGACACCTTAATTCAAATTAACGCAGTAGGGTAGGGAAACACACAATCTGTCACTCTCATTTCTTCAATTCATTAACTCTTGTAGATCTCGTCAACTTCAGATTAAATTTAACGTTTTACGTGAGATTTTTGTGCTTGAGGAGGTAAGCTTTGCCTTCTGATTTCAATAGGTTGTGTAAGTAATGCAACTTAAAGAGTTCAAGGTATTACCTTTACCATCCAGGTGTGTGAAACTTTTTCTTCAGGTTTCTCATCATGAATTCTCTTTTAACGTATAAATACTTATATTTCCAAGTTCCTCTCCAAGGCAATTCAAAAGCAATGAGTCTAAAACTCATCTTCTTCCCCAACAAACTACCACGCCCTCCTGTACTGTGTCTTTGAAGTGTACCTTCTCTCCAGCTCTACGCTACTGCTTTTAAATCCACATTCTTTTTAACTGTATCAGCTTGGTCCCCAGCCTGTGGTCTCAGCTGCCTTCGCTGGAGCTTTCATCAAACCACCAGATTGAAGGTCCCCAAATGTAAATCTGATCATGGCTCCCCCTGCCTTGAAATCTTTCAGAGGCTCCTAATCTTCTGTGGCAGGGATATCCACACCTGATTAATCCTGAAAATTACTACGGAGTTTTTCAAATGCATAGATCATCGGGCGTGAGGACATACTTACTGAGTTGAACTGTCTATACACACGCACATACACATCTGTGTTTTTAAAGCTCTACAGATTTGGCGACCACTCTCCAACCTGGTCTGCAGGGACAAGACCCTTCATCATTGGATTTTAATCTATCACCCCTCTACCTGCCAATTGTAGTTCCTTTAACCCACCAGAATTTCTCATACCTTGAGGTCTTTGCACAGGCTTGGAAGAGCTTTCCTTCCTTTCCCTAATCCACTGGAATCACGTCCACTTCTCAAGACTCAGCTGCTTTTTCTCAGAACTTGCAGCTCATACTCTCAGAATTAGGCCCTCCTTTCTCTGCTCTGAGAGAATCCTGTCCACACCCTAATAAACAATACGCTGCTCTGGGGCCTCTCTCTCTTGCTTCCCCAATGGACTGTCTGCTACTCGAGAACAAAGTATGTCTTGTAAATCTTGGAGCCTTTGCATTTCTTTCTTCTTTCCTCTCCCCCACTTTCCTCTCCTGACATTGCTCCTGAACTTCAGACAGTGATGGCTGTGTGGAAAGTACTAAATACGTGTTCCTGGAAGCACAGGGAGGAAGGAAAAAGAAATGGAAAGAAGTACTCTTGAGATGATGCCTTGGAAAATAGTAGATTATTAAGTGAACTTTTCTGCCGACAGAGGAATCGATAGCACTTGGAGTGAAGCATAAGATTAGGTTGGAAGGTAGTTATAAAATGGAGAGTTTTTATTTGACGGGCACAAGGTTGAAACCAGATTTTGGATTCATAGCCAAAGAAAACAAAATTAATGGATTTCACAAATTTGTGTATTCATATTTAAATATATACATAAATTTTTATCAGGAAAACAAGATGAAGTGGGTGATTATTTCTCTGAGATAATAAAAAACAAAACTTATTACCTATCACCACCATGTTTTCATAAAGGAAAGGCTAATTGTCTGCTCCCCAAAAAGTAGGAAAGGTAAATATCATATTAAAGAACTATTTTTGAGTAAATATAGTTATGTAAAATATATGTAAATATTATCTTTGTTTTTCCTTTTTTTCTGAGGACAAGAGCAAAACTTCATAGATCAGGAATGATCTTCAGACAGGATTTTGGGACTTGCAGAAAGACTTTCAAAACTTCCTTTATATCCAAAGCAGGGATCTGACATTATCTCCTCAAGGTGAAATAACCTTGAATGGCCTGACATTTGCACAATGGCTTTCTTTTGGATTTGTCTGTGGTTCCAACTAATTACTTGAAAATATCTTGCTATTTCCCTGCATCCTTCTGCCTATATTATTTTATGACAATCTAATAAGAACCCAGCCTTCCCCACTGACCGTATGTAACAGTAGACACATTGTAATATTCTAATGGAAATGCTAACTTTATGTCAAAAATCAGGGTAGAGTTTGGGGCTCAGGTAAGATCAGAAAGAAAATAAGACACAAATGCTGGAAAACTTACCTTCTTGCTTCTCTTGTTAGAGGATTATGGGTTCTTATGTGACAGGAAGGACCTGAATTGGAGGGAGAAGGAATCATAATGTTGGGCCTTATAAACTCAGTGCAAAATTCCCTTCTCGGAATCAGGCTGAGGCTGAAATCATTATATTTCCCAAGTTTCTACAAGCAAGTGTATCAGTCAGGGATTTTTTTTTTTTTAAAGATTTATTTATTTATTTATCTGGGAGAAAGAGACAGAGAGAGAGAGAGAAAGGAGGGGGAGGGACATAGGGAGAGGGAGACAAGCCAACTTCCCCACGGAGCAGGGAGCCTAATGCAGGGCTCCATCCCAGGGTTCCAAGATCATGACCAGAGCCAAAATCAAGTTGCATGCTCAACGGACTAAGCCCCCCAGGCAGGAGCCCCAGTTTGGGATTGTTTTTGACTGCACGTAACAGAAACCCAGCCGCAGTGACAAGAGGTAACCCAACCGCAGTGACTAGGTGCCCAGAAGTAAGCAGGACGGTTGAAGTTCAAGTCTGTTCAAATCCGCTCCCCATTGGTGGCGCCACAATTCCATCAGGCCCAGGCACGCTTAGTTTGCAGTTTCATCTTCTCCATCATCTGTGCTTTAGTTGGTCCACTTCTAGCTCTCATTTGTGTTCCGGGCAGAAAGACAAAGGAAGCAATAAGGAGGAAGGAGTAGAGTGACTCTCAGGAAAGCCGAACATTGCCCAGACATCTTCCATCAACTCATTTTTATATCCCATTGTCCAGAACTGTGTCAAATGGCCATCCGTAGATGCAAAAAGAGCTGTGACGTGCACGTTTTGCTTTGGCGTCGCGCTGCCCCACATGTTGTAAGCAAGAATGGAGGGGAATACGGATCCTGAGTGGAAAGCTAGCAAGCTCTGCCACACTGACCCCTAGTATTACGTTTCTTTTTTCCTTAAAATCTCAAAGAATTTTTGAGGCAGGAATAGAACTCTATGCTTTCCTGAGAAATACAGTGCCCCTCACATTCAAGGATTCATCAGAGAGCATGCATTTCTTTTTATTCTCTCTTTTCTAGGTCTGTTTGCTACATTAACTGTAGTAATTTAGGGTAAAAATCGCCAAATCTCAGAGTCACATTTGACTCTTCTCTGTTGTTCTCTTCACACTTAGTCAAGTGAAATTTGCATCTTTTCCATTGCTTCCCCCCTTTCCTTCTCCAGTCACTATGGTGTGTAGGTGCGTATCTCTTTCCTTGATTTTTACAAGGGCCTCTTGACTGAACTGTCCACATCCCCTCATGTCCCTCCTTAGCCCACCTTGTACATTTCAGTTTGAGTCCATCTTCTTGAACTTTGACCTTTGTTATGCCATATGCTTTTTGAAGATCTTCGTTGGCTTTCTATTTCCTGTTGGCTGGTTGAGTCATCATGAAACTAATTGCTTGGTGAACTTAATTTAAATTAAGAGTGATCCCTGTAAAAACATCAACATTCCTTCCATCTTCCAATGGTTCTTTAAGACTGAATTTAAGTGCCTATTGTGAAGCCTTTCCTAACGTGCCCTGACAGAAGACACCACTTAAATGGAAACGGACATGAAGGGTTAATGAGGACTAAGAAAACTATGCTTTAAGGTAAATAATAAGCATGTTTCTCTAAGAAGTAATCAAGATCTGCATAAACCTGATGATAGAGAAGTAGCATAAATACGGTCTCGTCAAACATCCCTATGAAGAGTGAGGTAAACCCTTCCCGATATGGGTTGTTAAGTCATGGTCTCAGCTCTTGACTTACTCTTCCATTTCTTTATTCTCTTCTTTTCAGTGTCCAACTAAGGCACAGTACTGATACTCTTTCTCGAAGTGATTTCTGTTACTGTGGTTGCTTGGTCCCTGTAATTTTCAGGTTGAGTACCCCTTTCTGGAACACTTCACCTTTTTCTCACCTTGTACTGCACTCTGAATTTCCTCTAATAAAGCCCTTTATTTTTGGCTTTCTGGTTTTCTAAGGTGGTGTCTTTCAAAACAAACTTTTTGATTGACACCTATAGTAAAAACCGCAACACACACACACACACTTGAAATATAACCTACTACTAAATCCACCTGCAATGAATTTGATTCTATGAAAGCCATGAGTTTACAACTGAATTCAAAAGGGGAAAGTTATACAGTAAATTATACATAGAGTTATAATACAAAAAAGCTAAATGTAATGCTATATCTGCCCTGTTCCTTCGACTGAATGTATACACATTTATACAGTATCAATTTATATTTGTCTCTATCTTCTAAGTAGAGAAGATTAAATGTAGAGAATTATAAATCAAACCATACCAAAAATGCGAAACACTAATCAACACAGGTGGTAATGCATTATAATCAGTTCAAAAGAGGATCCAGTGATTTATGCAGGACAGAGGACTAGCCAAATGTCCTAATAGGAAATCTGACTCAATAGATTCAATTCCTTATTTCTCAGGAGATAAAAAAATCTCTAAATGATCCTATAGCTTATAATGGAATATAAAATGGCATACACAAGTTTCCAATGGTGCTAACACATATCAACCTGGGGAGAAGCACTGAGTTATAGGAAATTATCATCTATTTGAAATACTTGGACTTAAAAAAAAAGTTCCACTGAAGTAAAACAAGAAAAGCATGATTATTAAATTGTTGGCCAATTTGATAAGCACTGGCTCAAGTTTGAATCA
The DNA here is from genome assembly GCF_002007445.2 of Ailuropoda melanoleuca. NCBI lineage: Eukaryota > Metazoa > Chordata > Mammalia > Carnivora > Ursidae > Ailuropoda > Ailuropoda melanoleuca. Next base: position 15,411,043 of record NC_048233.1, read on the forward strand.
TTTAGAACAGAGCTGTTCATTTTCTTTTTTTTTTTTTTTTAATATTTTATTTATTTATTTGACAGAGAGACAGCCAGCGAGAGAGAGAACACAAGCAGGGTGTCTGAGAGAGGAAGAAGCAGGCTCCCAGCAGAGCAGGGAACCTGATGCGGGGCTCGATCTCAGGACCCTGGGATCATGCCCTGGGCCAAAGTCGGACGCTTAACGACTGAGCCACCCAGGCACCCCAGAGCTGTTCATTTTCATGCCCCATCCAGGGCTCATATAGTCAACAATACAGACCTTGTAACCTCAATGAGTTGAGACAATATCCTCTATTTTTCAAAAGGAATTACTTACTATTAAGGTAACCTCAAGAAGATATGAAACAAAACCTAGAAATATTAATTTAAATCAATAATTTTGTTACAGCTTTAAGCCTTTTAAAAAATGTTTTGACTCGATGTGAGAATTTCTGTCTTATTTTAAAATACTTGAGGCTCATTACATTGGATTTTATTGAAATGTTTAGAAAAATTTGATTAAGCTTCTAAANTGTTTTGACTCGATGTGAGAATTTCTGTCTTATTTTAAAATACTTGAGGCTCATTACATTGGATTTTATTGAAATGTTTAGAAAAATTTGATTAAGCTTCTAATCAATGTTTAAATGGTTGGATCTGATTTATTAAATTTACAAGTTTTGCTTTATTAGCTGTTTAAACGGTGTACAAATGTTTAGAGAAATTGCATTTGTTAGAGTTGTATGTTTTAATAAATTGGGCATTAAACAAGGAATAAAGAGCAGTGAACAAATTTTTCACACACCCAAATCTCTCAGGCAGAAAGAATTTAGAAATGCCTAGTACGATGCCACACACGTTGTCGGTGCTCGGTGATTTTTTTTTTTTTTTTAATGAAGTTACCTGCCTCTTTCTAGGCAACTTCTTCTCCCATATTTTGTTTTTCTCTCATATTTTCTTCTCATGTACCAATTGCTGCCTCAGATGTGATTTCTGTTTCTTCTAGTCCCTGCTATTATTCACAGAAAATTGAGGATACTCTAAGAAGAATATAGGCATTCTAAGTTGCGATTAACTTTCAGACAACCTAGCAGCTCCAACAAACTTGGGCTGTGAAAAACTTGATGTCCTTAGCAATGTTTTAGCAAGTGTTGTGTAATTAACCTAAGCTATCATGCAACTAAAAATTCCTGGGGCTTCCACTGTGCCTTCTAGATTGAGGACAAGCACATTATTTATGCGTCTCATTTGACCATATTCTTCTGTGGCTATCACCACTCTGAGCCCTTCAGTTTAAGTACAATTATATACTGAAAATACAGGCACACTCTTGTGGGGTGAAAGTTCCCTTTAAGATGACTTCATCTGGAATGATTTAGGTTCACAAGGACCCCAATATCTGGAAGTGATGCTGTGGTGATGGCGGCAAGCCATTGAGGTTGTGGAAGGAAGAACATCTTGGAAATTTTTCTGCGGTAATATGAGGTGGTAAATATCGCATTTTGTGGTCTATATTTAGGATAACTGCTTTATCCACTATGGCTTTGGCCTGGCTTGCCATCATAATTCCAAGACTAAAGAGTTCCTTAACTATTTGGCAGTTGACCTAGAGTCACCATCTTGTATAAGGGTAGGTATTTTAGACCAGCGAACGCCTACCTTGACACATACTGCTCTCTTTGTTTCCATACCATCGTATGGAAGCAAGTTATAAAATATCAAAGACAGGTAACATCCTGATTATATTATCTTGACCTCTGAGACTGGTCTAGCCTCATCTACCCATGGCATGTTTACCTTGATGTAGAAAATNATTCCAAGACTAAAGAGTTCCTTAACTATTTGGCAGTTGACCTAGAGTCACCATCTTGTATAAGGGTAGGTATTTTAGACCAGCGAACGCCTACCTTGACACATACTGCTCTCTTTGTTTCCATACCATCGTATGGAAGCAAGTTATAAAATATCAAAGACAGGTAACATCCTGATTATATTATCTTGACCTCTGAGACTGGTCTAGCCTCATCTACCCATGGCATGTTTACCTTGATGTAGAAAATGGCAGCTTTCTATTCTGTGTTACTCTCAAGTGTATGTTGACTACCTCCTGTTCCTGACCCTCCTGTACTAGGGATCCCCTTTTCTAGCTATCCTAGCTTTGTGGCTCAGACAAATTCCTTCATGGTGTGGTAGAAAGAAAGAGCTAACAAGCAGGTGCATCTAGGAAAATGTGATTGCTCTCATTTCCAATTTTCACTTTTAACAATGATATTAACTCTGAAACATTTGTAGTTTTCAACCAAGCACAGATAACTTCCAGGTCTTGGCTAGAAAAAAATAATGGTGATGATGATGACGACGACAATGACGACAGCCATGCAAGAGATGGTACAGTACAGTGGTTAAGCCCTAGAGCCCCAGAACCTATGTTTAAACCTATTTACAAGCTGTATGACCTTGGACAGGTTAAGCAAACTCTTTGCTTTTATTCGAAATCTGTAAAAATAGGGGTAATTGTACCTATGTTATAAGGGTGTTGTGTAAATTACCTAGGCACGGAAAACTGCCTGATAGATGATAAGTGTTCAGTGAACATTTGCTGTTATTAAAAGCTGTTGAAGATGGGTCATATGATAATGTTACATGTTACAAAGGGACTGTGTCAGGTGATTTAAAGTCTTCTGCAGAAGTAGGGTTAAAAAAGATTTGGATAATCTACTTTCTGAGTTCTCATTTGTCTTTGTGCTCTGTCCATTAAATTTGGTACAATTAACAGCAACCACCTTGCCCATAAAGCGAAAATATTCTGTAATCAACTCTGCTATACCCATTTCATGAGTATTCATCTCCTCAGCCCAGAATACCAATTGTGTAAAAATTGCAGTGAATTCCAATTCACTTTTGATTGCAATGATCTGAACCAAACATGAAACCTAGTTGATCCAAGATGATTTAGGCTTTACAATTTTGTGTGTTACGTGGTCTGCACGCTCAAAACAGGAGTATCTTTGAATTTAACATATTTTTCTTTTCAGAAAACAGAATTCTTTTAATTAAATATGTTTTTAAAAATTTCAGTATGTGTAATTGTTAACACCTGCTATGTGTTACCAACAGATGTTTCTTACTTACCTAAGGGAACTGTTATAATTATCCTATAAGCTTATTGGAACGGCATTTACCAAGATAGTTGGGAAACTTTAGTTGGTGACTTTGTATGTAATATTAGGCATTTCTTTTCATCTCTTCCCCTATGGCTGTCAATCTCCACACACCCTCCCCCACGCTGGCCCTTCCAAAAGCAAAAATGTCCTTTNAAAGGAATTACTTACTATTAAGGTAACCTCAAGAAGATATGAAACAAAACCTAGAAATATTAATTTAAATCAATAATTTTGTTACAGCTTTAAGCCTTTTAAAAAATGTTTTGACTCGATGTGAGAATTTCTGTCTTATTTTAAAATACTTGAGGCTCATTACATTGGATTTTATTGAAATGTTTAGAAAAATTTGATTAAGCTTCTAATCAATGTTTAAATGGTTGGATCTGATTTATTAAATTTACAAGTTTTGCTTTATTAGCTGTTTAAACGGTGTACAAATGTTTAGAGAAATTGCATTTGTTAGAGTTGTATGTTTTAATAAATTGGGCATTAAACAAGGAATAAAGAGCAGTGAACAAATTTTTCACACACCCAAATCTCTCAGGCAGAAAGAATTTAGAAATGCCTAGTACGATGCCACACACGTTGTCGGTGCTCGGTGATTTTTTTTTTTTTTTTAATGAAGTTACCTGCCTCTTTCTAGGCAACTTCTTCTCCCATATTTTGTTTTTCTCTCATATTTTCTTCTCATGTACCAATTGCTGCCTCAGATGTGATTTCTGTTTCTTCTAGTCCCTGCTATTATTCACAGAAAATTGAGGATACTCTAAGAAGAATATAGGCATTCTAAGTTGCGATTAACTTTCAGACAACCTAGCAGCTCCAACAAACTTGGGCTGTGAAAAACTTGATGTCCTTAGCAATGTTTTAGCAAGTGTTGTGTAATTAACCTAAGCTATCATGCAACTAAAAATTCCTGGGGCTTCCACTGTGCCTTCTAGATTGAGGACAAGCACATTATTTATGCGTCTCATTTGACCATATTCTTCTGTGGCTATCACCACTCTGAGCCCTTCAGTTTAAGTACAATTATATACTGAAAATACAGGCACACTCTTGTGGGGTGAAAGTTCCCTTTAAGATGACTTCATCTGGAATGATTTAGGTTCACAAGGACCCCAATATCTGGAAGTGATGCTGTGGTGATGGCGGCAAGCCATTGAGGTTGTGGAAGGAAGAACATCTTGGAAATTTTTCTGCGGTAATATGAGGTGGTAAATATCGCATTTTGTGGTCTATATTTAGGATAACTGCTTTATCCACTATGGCTTTGGCCTGGCTTGCCATCATAATTCCAAGACTAAAGAGTTCCTTAACTATTTGGCAGTTGACCTAGAGTCACCATCTTGTATAAGGGTAGGTATTTTAGACCAGCGAACGCCTACCTTGACACATACTGCTCTCTTTGTTTCCATACCATCGTATGGAAGCAAGTTATAAAATATCAAAGACAGGTAACATCCTGATTATATTATCTTGACCTCTGAGACTGGTCTAGCCTCATCTACCCATGGCATGTTTACCTTGATGTAGAAAATGGCAGCTTTCTATTCTGTGTTACTCTCAAGTGTATGTTGACTACCTCCTGTTCCTGACCCTCCTGTACTAGGGATCCCCTTTTCTAGCTATCCTAGCTTTGTGGCTCAGACAAATTCCTTCATGGTGTGGTAGAAAGAAAGAGCTAACAAGCAGGTGCATCTAGGAAAATGTGATTGCTCTCATTTCCAATTTTCACTTTTAACAATGATATTAACTCTGAAACATTTGTAGTTTTCAACCAAGCACAGATAACTTCCAGGTCTTGGCTAGAAAAAAATAATGGTGATGATGATGACGACGACAATGACGACAGCCATGCAAGAGATGGTACAGTACAGTGGTTAAGCCCTAGAGCCCCAGAACCTATGTTTAAACCTATTTACAAGCTGTATGACCTTGGACAGGTTAAGCAAACTCTTTGCTTTTATTCGAAATCTGTAAAAATAGGGGTAATTGTACCTATGTTATAAGGGTGTTGTGTAAATTACCTAGGCACGGAAAACTGCCTGATAGATGATAAGTGTTCAGTGAACATTTGCTGTTATTAAAAGCTGTTGAAGATGGGTCATATGATAATGTTACATGTTACAAAGGGACTGTGTCAGGTGATTTAAAGTCTTCTGCAGAAGTAGGGTTAAAAAAGATTTGGATAATCTACTTTCTGAGTTCTCATTTGTCTTTGTGCTCTGTCCATTAAATTTGGTACAATTAACAGCAACCACCTTGCCCATAAAGCGAAAATATTCTGTAATCAACTCTGCTATACCCATTTCATGAGTATTCATCTCCTCAGCCCAGAATACCAATTGTGTAAAAAGTGCAGTGAATTCCAATTCACTTTTGATTGCAATGATCTGAACCAAACATGAAACCTAGTTGATCCAAGATGATTTAGGCTTTACAATTTTGTGTGTTACGTGGTCTGCACGCTCAAAACAGGAGTATCTTTGAATTTAACATATTTTTCTTTTCAGAAAACAGAATTCTTTTAATTAAATATGTTTTTAAAAATTTCAGTATGTGTAATTGTTAACACCTGCTATGTGTTACCAACAGATGTTTCTTACTTACCTAAGGGAACTGTTATAATTATCCTATAAGCTTATTGGAACGGCATTTACCAAGATAGTTGGGAAACTTTAGTTGGTGACTTTGTATGTAATATTAGGCATTTCTTTTCATCTCTTCCCCTATGGCTGTCAATCTCCACACACCCTCCCCCACGCTGGCCCTTCCAAAAGCAAAAATGTCCTTTTGGGGCACCAAAACTTTTCCAAGTCTGGTCATGCCTATTTTAGTCTTTGTAAAAAGTTACTGAAATTAAGTTATGTGTATTCTAAAGCATTGTAAATTTTACTTTTAAGTGTTTTAGCAACTAATCCTTACAATGTGCAGCATGAAAGTCTTTTAAATGTAAAAGTATACCTTTTAGATAGATAATGTCCTTCTAATAGCTTGGCCTTGGAGGAAGATATAGTACAAATGAGACTTGCTCTTATTTTTCTGACCATTTGTAAGGTCTTATAAGCAATGCAATTTCTGACTTCTTCATTTATGACACTAATCACATAATTACCTACAGGCATGTGTTAAATATGACACTGGTTTCAGCCAAATAATGGGCCAATTGCAAACAATGAATAAAGAGAGGCAGCTCCATTTATAACCGCTATTTCAACAAAGCTCTACTGTAATCTTCGTGATCTGAGGGTGACTCATTAATTAATTGATGTTCTTTTTTATTATGTGCTATTGAGTTAATGAGTAATTTGTGTGAGATAATTCTCTGAACACATTGATTACTTGAGATATTTTCTGGGTCCTTCATACCAATGACATGCTGAATAGGTAGAAGATGGTATTCGCTCTCGTGTGCTCATTATTCGTAGGTTTTTGATGAGTCCAAACGAGCGCAGAGATGCACTAAAATGTTCTGACGTCTGGAGGACCGGAAGTCAGCCCAGGAGGAGGCTCTCTGAATGCTCAGGGCAAGGCCTGTCACATAGTAGGTACTCAATAAATGTCAATTGAAATAATGCCTATATTAACAGTTTGCTCTCTATTGCCTTAACTTGCATTAAAACTACATTTAAGAAATATCTATTATAGTGTATTTAAGAAACAGTAGTAATCAAAAGGCTTTTGCTAAAATTGTATTCTGTGCTAATGGCCTATTACAATGAACATGCACGTTGTTTTTGCAACTTGCAGAAGTGAACGCTAAACATGTTTGGCCTGTATCATTTCTATGAAATTGTTTAAGTGTCTATGGTGAGAGGAGCTTGCTTTAAATGATAGTTAAAAGGAAACCACTTGTACACGTTATGTTTTACCACAGATATAATTTTCACCACCCTGTTTCATTGCAGGCACATCTCTTCCCAGAAAATGTAGGATTTCGTTGAGGTTTTTTGTTTTGTTTTGTTTTAATTCATTATACAGAAAATAGGAAATTTGAAATTGAGTCTGATGACAGCAACACAGTTGCTTTCAGGAAGATCACTGGAAATTTGTGTAAATGTACAAAATTACACCCAGCGATTGCTACCTTCATTTTTGACAGTTTTATTTTCCCCACAAAAGTAAGTAACAATAAACGACCCAGCTCGGAGATCTTAAACATAACATTTGGAGAAAGCATCTGAGGTACTCTGTCTATGCGTGTTATGATTTACCTTTTGAAAGTAAGTGTCCTTACACACTTTATTCTTTTTTTCAAGCGGACTCAACGTACGCTTTCTAGATATTATCTTAGTATTTGCCAATTAAGCTCAATCAAGAGTATAATACCCCTTTTTACTAAAAACATAAATCCAAATATAAAAAAATGAATGAAAGAATCCAGCAGATATTTATTAAGCAAGATGAAAGTGAAATTACAAACACAGGTCAGCTTTTAAACTCAACCAGCACTCTGGTGGAGCGAGGTGCCTGCTCCTTCATCATAGGCAGCCTCTCCGAGATGCGTGTTAGGAGGGGAGCTTTCACTGTTTGAGAAATCAAAGCTCTGTTGGAGATGTCCTACTGGAGGCATTGGGCAGCAAGCTAAGTGACGTCAGGGCTACACAACACAAAGAGGAAAGGTGATGACAATTCAGGGACTTTGCGTAGTCAAGACAATTAGCTTAGTACTTCAGGTCAAAAATGCTACTGTCTATGGGCAATTAGCTATAAAATGACCCATTTTTGTCTGGTTTCACAATTTCATGGAGATTAGAGATAATCTAAAGAGATTAAGGCCTTAATCTTTAATCCAGGTGAGTAATTTTGCTTGTAGTAAAAATCCATAAGAATTAATTCCTGGAGGATTTGGGAAAAGAAAAGGCAGTAAAAACTTGTTCTTTGGGTGGCAAGGATAATTGAACAGTTTCCAGGAGCTAAGAAGTTTGTTCCCAATTTACAAGTATTTTGACAAATTGATAAACATATGCAAAACCATTTAAATCTAAAAATGATTATTTGAAAAAGATACTGGCAATTACAATTTGACATCCACATGAATTCCCGACACCTCTTAATGGGGGCCCACAGGGCTGCTTGAGAAAAACCACTTTTCATGTATCCTCTGCCTCCCACCCCACCTTTTGTTTGGTTTGGTTTTGGTTTTGGCTATGCAAGTCTTATCATGAAACAAATGTAAGGCTCTAAGGCTAAAATAATAGTTATTTTGTGGGCCCCAAATAGCTATTTTTGGAATTTTTTTTTTTTTGATATATCTCAAATCTGGGGGACATGTGACTTGAACACTCTTAACCATGAAGTATTTGTAAAAATACATATCATTCACTTTTCACAGAACCATTTCTTAAAAATGAGAGGCAATATCCAGATTCACATGCATGTTCATAATAAAGCTTTGTTTTAAAACAAATCCACACCAGCATTATTTTCAGTTTAATATTTTGGCCCCAAACCAAGAATTCAGGTATCACATTTAATTTTCATCTGCAATGCGTCTATTGGCAGGACAAAATATGTATGCAAATAACACTGGGAAATAGTGTTTCCTATACAAGTGATGAAAGAAAGAAAGAAAGAAAGAAAGAAAGGAAGGAAGGAAGGAAGGAAGGAAGAAAGAAAGAAAGAAAGAAAGAAAGAAAGAAAGAAAGAAAAGAAAAGAAAAGAAAAGAAAAGAAAAGAAAAGAAAAGAAAAGAAAAGAAAAGAAAAGACAAAAGAAAACCCACAGCACTAAATTTTCTGTAGCAAAATATGTTTCACTGTGCCCGTGTCGAATTAGATTTGTTGAAAAGTAGTTCTATTACAGGGAGCAGAAGCAAAGAAGCAAAGTGTGAGCAACCCAGAAGAAGGGATCATAGTCTTATTTTTATTTCCTTAATTGTAATTGAAAAAATCGGTCTCCATAATTTGTTTCTAGAAAGCTTTCTTCTTTCTCATCTATCATGTTGGTAAGGGAATAATTTTTCACCTTTAAAAAATGGCATGACAGATTTCAGCCTTAAGTGTGATATATTCTGAGTGGGTAACTACTTCAAGAAAGCAGTAAGAGTAAGACATGTCAAACTTTTAAAGTCTTCACTTTTGAACATTAAAATAAGTGTCAGGTAAATACAGAAAAATATATAATCACCAGTTCTCAGCTCTTTGACAATCCCTTTGTTTCTCTTCTTCTAGAAGATTCTGTAAGCACTATGTTGCTCTGATCAAAAAAGTAAGCTCACAACTCAAATATCATCATAGCTTCAGTGTGCATTATCGTGGTTCAGTAGATTTGCACTCAAATCCTTTCAGTGCCAGAAATTTATCAAGCCATGAAGTTATTAAACCCTAAGCTCTTAGGGAGAAATCTGGGCAAAATTTGTACAAGAAATTTATCGTTTTAAAATTATCTCATAATTGTGGTAACACTTGTCTAAAGTAACCCTTTGGACAAATTTTTCATGATACCCAAAGGCACTAGTTTACATAAGGGTAAGTGGCTGGAAAAAAAAAAAACACAACCAAAAAAGAAGAAACAAAGCCATTGTGTAGGTAAAGAGCACACACAAACACACAAAGGATATTAAAAGGATAACTGCTAAGCTTTAAAGTTATTCTAAAAATGGCACTTTTCACGTTGGTATAAAATGAAAGTGCTTTAAGATGAAATTTTTATGCATTTTTTAAAGCTGATCTTTAACCCCCTGAAAATCGGGGGTTATAATGAGAACACTGATAGACTAAATCATAGCGGCAATAATAGTGGATGTTGCTAAAATGCTTTGTGTGTGTCTTCATTTCTTTTTTTTTCTTAGTATTTTAATGTTGATAGACTTGCTTTATCTATATGTGTATCATTAGTGAGATTTGCTCTTCAATTCTTTACTAGAAAGTTACAGCTCATTTAAAATAGCTGGTAGATACAGAAAGCATAAATATACAGTAAGTTTAAACACTGATTGTACTAAATGCAACAATACAAAGAAGCAAACAGAACACAAATGGTAACACAATAAAACTGTATTACATTTGTGCTTCAAATATTACAATACATTATATACAATAGTCGAAAATAAACATCTCATGCCAAGTGACACAAAAACGAATAGCAAGCAAAAAAATCCAGCAATATGTACATTACTTTTTTCTTTAATAATAAACATTCAACTCTGAACTGGGGCAATTTCACTACATACAGATGCAGTCCGCCTTTTATTCCATATAACCATCCTGCTTTCCTAGATCTACGCTATTCAGTAGGTTCCTGTGTCAATTCTCATATACATGTGGAGCAAAAAAGATAAAAGAATGTAGTGCTTTGTATTCTTAATGGGGTGATGTTGATAGATCAGCGAACCTGGGGTGCATAACCTTCTTTCATTAAACCTTCTTCGTAGTCCGTCTGGCAAAGAATCATGTTATTCTTTAGGAAAAATTTGTCTCCAACACAAAATCTGAAAATATTTTAAAAAATAAAATGTGTTAAGATCATTTCACTCCAATCTATAGATTTGAAGATTTCTTTTCTTTGTAATAATGCCACACAGTAATTCCCTGAATTTGAAAGCTTGGTTTAGAAAGTTGCCTTTATTGTCGAAATTAAACCATGTATGTCATTTAATGAAACACTGCACACAAAATTTGAAATCCTACATTTATATATAAAAAGGATAAGAAAATGGAGGAAAACACCTTGGGCGGCAAAGGTGATTTTTATCACCACTTTGGAAAGAAAATAAAAATAATTGGTCTATACTTACAGTCATCAAAATAAAAGAAAGAATGATAATAGTATTTCCCCGTAGTGATTATAGAAGATTTCACCATTGGCCATTTATTCACTTTATTAAAAAAAAGTAAGAGGCATTAAAATGTATCAAACAATTAGAAAGTGGCCTATTTTAAAGCTTCCCATTTAAAGCTTCCTTTTACTCTCTGTTATTAAAATGTGATTAAATTCTAGTAATCTGGAAGTGATTGTTCTGAGGAAAAGTTGTTTTAGCATCAGACTCTGATGCTGGGCCATATTCCATTGTTTATGGGAAGTTCACCAACTATGAAATATTAAATGTCATTTCTTAGCACACTCCCAATTAAACGAAAGGGAGTAACCTGAATGAACTTCTTAATATTGATGTGATAAATAAACTAGTTTCCAGTAGCTAATTATGTATTTTATTCTATAAAGCATTGTTTAATGTGCAAGATTGTAGTGTTTTTAATAAGTGCTCTTTTTTGCATAATTTCCCAGCGGTGACACTTTGGACACAATTAAGGTCAGAAATAAATGCTCGTGCTGTTTCCAGTACATTTAACAATAAAGTAACTCTGGGGAGATCTGTATATATTTTTAATTGTAACAATTTAACCTTCAAACAGCAGTGTCTAGTAGAGTTGACCCAGTAAAACTACTTGTAATTATACAAGTTGACCTCACTGACCTTTGATAGTGGTCTCTCTTTATCAGATAGTCAATTTCGAATGATGTTCAAGCAGAAATCTTAGTGGATAGATTAAATTGTGTAGTAAAAGCAACCCTTTAATGTTTTGTGAAGTTGAAGGTTTAAATGAGGAGCAGTTGGACTGATTTACATTTGCAAAGATTGGAATGCTAGACAAACAGTGAACCTATTTATTTTCCAACTGGGTAGCTTTGGAAATTTATCCTTATTCTAGCTAAGTAGATAGAGGGGGAAAATAGTGTAATAAAAAAAGTAGATTGAAAAGAATTAGCTTTCCTCTTAAAGGAAGATTGGTCTGTTTATTTGTGGAATTTACTTTTTTTCCCTAGGATTACTGCCTGCTGATGGTGTTGATTGAAAGTACAGACTAAGCGCTGATCTTGAAATCCTGGAGTTTGCGGTCAAGGCTATTGGACAGAATGAACATTCAAGCTTGAACCTTAAGTATACCTTCTTTTTATTAGTTGTAAACTATAAACTTTAAATATTGTGCTTAAAAAGTGGTGTGTGAGTAAACGAGGTTTTGTAGATTACCCTGATATTAAGATATGTTAAATAAAAGGAAATATTTCTTCTGTTGGACAGACCTAAGTAGCCAAATTGGATACTTATCTTTTATGTGAGATTGCATAAAATAGCATATAGGATATATCTGATTACTGTTCAAAACTTTCAATTTATATTACCGTTTAAATTAATTTGAACTAATAAGCTAATGATAAAATAGCACATAAAAAGAAATAAGTTCAACAAATACTCTTGTGTTCTAGGTAATCGTACTGAATTCTTTTTTCCCCTAAAAACCAACTGAATTGGAAATACTCTTTCAACTCCATACTGACTAAAATTTTGCTTCAGTTTTCTAACAAGCCCCCAAATTCTATGCAGTATCAAAAAAAATTTTTTTTTAAAAAATATGGTCTACTTGGGGCTTGAACTCACAACCCAGAGATAAGTCACATGCTCTACCAGCTGAGCCAGTCTGGCACCCCAAATAAAAACATTTTTTTTTTTGTCATGTGAAGTTATATCATTTTTACTTTCAAAAGCCTTGAAATTCAGATAATTTTTGTTTGTAGATTAATAAATTCAGTGTAATTATCGTGAGAAAATCATTGAACCAAGAGCCTGGGGACCTCGTCCTGAGCCCTGATGCTACCCAATGCAAGTTATAGGGTTCATTTCATACTCTGAGTCAACTCTGTGTGGGTAAGATAAAATAGCTACATTTCTGAATTGTAGGGATGTTAAAATAAGAAATATATCAGAGGCAGAGAGGTATAATGCAACGAATAGAGGTCAAATCCCAACCTTCCACTTATGATATTGAAGAGGAAACTTCATTTCTTCTAATCTTTAATATAAGTGACTTTTTAAAGTGGGTGGTAAAGAGTAGAAACGAAGTACATAAAGCCTTCCTTCAGTGTTCGGCGTGTAGATAATTAAAGCAGCCACCTTCTATAAAGCACTTACCATGTGCTAATGCTAAGTACGTGTATGCATGATTGCTTTTATTCCTTATGTTCAACTGACAAAGTAGATATTATTACTGCCTTTTTCAGATGAAAAACCTCAGGCTTCCTCCCAGAATTTTAAGAAACCTGCCAAGGCTCCATAGTTAGAATGTGTATGATAGAGGAAGGAAAGGGACTCTGGTCTCTTTGGGCTCAAGACCCATGCTTTATGTGGAAGCAGTAAAGCAGAAGGCTGTGAAGTTAATACAGGTTTTTTGTATTGTTAATATTCCTTTGCGTCACTTTAAAAAAAGTCTACCTACCATTCAATGAGATGTTGGTAGTATAAATGGGATACATCTAAAAATAGTCCTACCTAAAATGTTTCGTTGCTAATGTTGTCAACTGGACAAAGTACATTTTATGTGCATTTCAATTTATACTGAAAAGTCAAAACAGAACATGTGGGTGAGAAATGTCACATGAATATAACTTAAAACAGTTTTGAAAGCTATGATTAAAGCAGATTATAACTGCTTTGTGATTAGGATTGGTATACTCCTTTTTTAAACTATTTATTTATTTATTTATTTATTTATTTATTTATTTATTTATTTATTTGAGAGAGGAGAGAGAGAGAATGCAGGGGGAGGGGCAGAGGGAGAGGGAAGAGAGAAACCCAAGCAGACTCCAAGCTGAGCACGGAGCCCAATGCCGGGCTCCATCTCATGACCCTGAGATCAGGACCTGAGCCGAAACCAAGAGTCAGACACTTAACCGACTGCAGCATCCAGGTGCCCCTGGATCGGTGTACTGCTTTAAAATGTTCCATATATAAACATGAGGAAACTGGAGAAACAGCAATGCAGATGTTAGATGTTTAACAAAATAATCGATAACTGATCTTGTGAGAAAGGGTAATTTCCAACGTTATGAGTTCCTTATGAGATTTAGCATTGGCAGAAAAAATATTACAGAAGCAGTGATGGCCAGAGGATACTGTAAGTATATTAATAGGTCAGGCTAAAATTCCTGAAAATAAGATGATAATCTTCCTTGTAATCTAATCCTAATTGCTTGTGATGTAGTCAGTTCAATTAATTTTGCCTTCATTTAAAAAAAAAAGTATGTTAAGGAATAAAAAGATGCCCAATTAGATTACTCAGTCATTTAAGCTTGATGTTTTGGAGTTAATAATAATAGATTTAATTTCCAGATATTTTGGACTCATTCTAATTGCACTCATACAGTCTTAGAGACTTGAGAAGTACAGAAAGTAAATATAATTAATAAATCACCCTTATAAAATATGGGGCTTAGAGTAGTTTTAAACAGGTTATGAACAGCCTCTGCAAAGAAGCTTCCATTTGTAACCTCCTTTCACATCCTTTCTAAGAATGAAAATGTTAACTTAGTCATCTTATTTCCCTGAGATCAGTCGCTATCAGTTAGTTCCCAACTCCACAATACTTTAAAAAGGGTTGGGGGGGGGATCCAGTCCGTATTTCAAATGTCTCTATTTTCTATGTAGCATCCTCAGTTACTAAAGATGGAGATTTCAATGCTGTATGTTGTTTTCAGTAAGTGGTACTGATTATATCCCCATCGTCCCACCACTATACACTGTGAACAAATTTACACTCTTCTCCCAAACACTGTCCAGTTGTCATGACATACTTCATTCCTGGTCACCTTTGTGCCAAATTACACTACCCACATCCCGAATCCTGCAATAAATTATTCAAAGTCTACCTTGCTTTAACTTCACCATATCTATTCCCATTTATGTCTATGCAGTCAGAAAATAAAATACCCCTCATGAAAGAGTCCAGGGCCCTCATATCAGCTCTGAGTCGAGAGACTAAAACCAGACTGTCTGGTTTCACATTTTGAGTCTACCATTTTTTATCATTGTTTTCTGGGGCAAGTTATTTAAATTTTCTGTACGTCAGTTACTTCATCTGTAAAATGAGGATAATAATAGGATCTTATTATATTGAGATTAAATGAGCACATGTAAAACAGAACAGTGTCTGCTGTCTGATCAGCACTATATAAGAATTCTGCTATCATTATTTGTTAATGATAATTTTTTTCACCTTTGCTTAAGCCTTCCTTAACCAGGACTATTTCTCCCTTTTTTCCAACTGTTTAAATTCTAAAAATTCTTTGGCTTCCATTCCCTCCATCACTAGTCCCTGACAATGCCAACTCATTCTGATCTTTCCCAAAGCTCTTATTTAGTGGCGTGTCATTTACTTTGGCATTTCAGATTTTCCCATGAATGGGTAACAAGTTTCCCAATCTGGACTGCGGTGCTGAGGTAAGTGCCCATGAGTTCTAGTTCTTTGGAACCCTTCGGAATACCACCGTGAATTATACTACCACTTGAGGTGGGTGGTCAAGTAAATACTGGTTAAGACAGATTTATTCCAGAACTGAATAGCTTTAAATAACAAAGGTATTTTAGATAGATAATTTAAATTTGTGTTCATTTTGACTTTCATCCCTTGACTTCCTACCTTTACAATTTTACTTTCTCCTGATCCTCATGCCATTCCCTCCTTCTCCATATCCCTACCAACCTCCCTCTCTAATCTCTGAGCACTCTGAGCTACTTTTTGTTTCCTGCACACATTAAATGCTTTCACACTTCCATGCCTTGCATGATGCTCCATCTGTCTGGAAAACCCTTTTCTCACTGCTCCTTGGCTTCCTCGTCTTCCCCAACCCCCACCAGACACAATTCCTACATTCCAACCAGTCCTAGGGAGTTCTGTTTTAAAACGCGGCACATCAACCCTTTGATGCTTCTCTAAGACTTCAAGAAGGACAGACCTCTCTTTTCCTCAGTATAGATCTGTTTAGCATCGATTACACTCTTCTGTGAGTCTTTGATGTCGTGTCTCTCTCCCAAAGCTCTGAATATCTCTAAGAGAGAAACTAGTTTTTTTTCACCTCTCTTTCCAGAGCCTAGCACAGTGCTTTTATTCTTTAGTGTTACACGGTTCTATGTATTTGAGGCAACTTCATTACAAACAAATATATTCTTTCCTTTTCTTATAAAACCATCGTTTTGTATTACAGAATTGTCTAAGGAGGAGGGGATTTAGTCACCTTTAAGAAATTAACCTATTACATAGAATTCTTCAATTCTGAGTGAGATTGAAGTTATCATCTAAGATGCTTGAAATAACATTCCTCTGCTTCTGTTAATAGAGAAAAATAACCTTAGATGTTTAATTCAGGATTCACATCTTTAGCCATACCCTCTAAAAAGAGCAGAGAGGGTATATACAAGAAACAACCAATCCCGAAAAGTTATTTTTACTACCACTTTTGAAACATTCAGAAATGCTTTCGATCTGAATGATCTTTTGATTAAAAAGTTAAGATGAAATAACTGCTAAATAAAATTCATAAGCATTTATAATACCACAATCTCAGATGTCAATAAAGTTTGCTTAAGGGAAAGTGCCTATAAATTATCTATTTGCTTTGTGTTTCACTTGAAAAGGTGCAATGCTATAATAATGATTTGGCTACTGAAAGTATAGGCTCATGTGGCATATGGCTTTATTGGAGAGGATTTCCCCAGCAAATGTCAAAGTAAAAAGAAAATCTCCTATGTTGAAAACCTTCTGCATTCAGAGTAACAAAATTTGTCTGCTTTGCTTGACTGATGAAGATTAGCTGACTTCTTGCATTAAAGAAGTTTGTCTTGTAGGGGCTGAAGTGACAAGACAATAACTAAGTGCTAATTGTGCATAACCAGCACTAAAGATATGCAGTCCCATTACGGCATGTAATAAATGAAGCGAACACAGAAATATATTAGGTACTTTAATAATGATACTAGAATAGTATTTTGCAGCAATAAGAATGTGAACAGTTTTAGAGTCAAAATTTAGGAGTGTTTGTCTTACTTGACTGAGTTCTACTGAGGAGATAGACTTAATTGTGAATGCAACTTTTTATTTCAATGGTGAAATAAAATTGATATACGATTTGTAAATAGCATTAACAACCTACAATTACTTTGCATCATAATAGAATTTAGGCTGGGTTTAGCACTTGAATGATGTTTTAATTTTCTGCGTAGAACACGGATAAAATAGGGGAGACTGCCCTAATGGAAAAATGGACAAAGGGCATAAATAGACCGTTCCCCAAAAGAAGAAATGTCAAAGGGCCACTAGAAATCAAATAAATACTAATTAAAAATTATAATGGGACACCATCTTTCATCCCTCAGGGTGACAAGGATTTCTTTTTAAATAATAATTCCCAGTGTTAGAGTGAGTATAAAGGAATACAAGGCTTTTACATTTCTGGTGTGAGAATAAGTGGTATAACTGTTCGGGAGAGCATTTTAACAATATATAACATAAACCTTTAAACAGTTATATATTTTGTCCAGTTAATTGTACTCCTGTGGATTTATCCTGACACAGGCTTGAATATTGTTTTTTTTTTAATATCATGTTTACAATATTATGTTGATAATATTGATAATATAAAAAGTTGAAGAAATAGCCTATACATCTGATGATAGAAGACTGATTTAACATATGAAGCTCTACTCATATAACGAAACACAAGACTTAAGATACCTTGAAAGAATTTGAAAAGCATACTATTGTAAATGAAAAAGTCCAAATATCAGACATTAGGATTCTTCCCTGTTTCTTTTTCTTTAAGCTGCTCAAATGTATTACAAAATATATGCTATATATCATTCATCGTACATGCATAAGAAAACATATGGCTAGCTATACACCAAAATATTAAAATGCCTTCTTTTAGAATAGTGAGACATGGGACAATATGATTCCTTATCCCTATTTTCCAAAATTTCTACTATGAATATGTAACCTTTTATAAGTAGAAAAGCAGTAAGTGTTATTATTGCATAAAGATAACTGTATTGTGAGTGGATGCTGTTAGTGGATGAATATGACAAGCCAACAGAAGTATTCCAAATTTACTACTAATACACCTTTAAAATATATACACATACCTGTACACATGCATATGAATGTATGAATGTGTAGATACTTATGTTCATGTGTCTGTATCTTTACACACATACTTGCCAATTTATTTTTGGCTCCATGTCACCATCAACTGTATTAACCTGCTTTGATTCCAAAAGTTTGTTGGGAACACTCAAGGTGTTGTAAGATGATTTCTTGAATTATTTCCTGGATAAATTAGATATTGCAAAGTATACTGGGTACTACTCTGAACATCCCCATTTAACAGGACATATTATTGAGATTATCTTTTTTTTTTAGATATATATCTTGTGTAAAAACCAAGTTAGTGGAATATTACTTGGTCAAAGTAAATTATAAATATCAAGATNTGTATACTGGGTACTACTCTGAACATCCCCATTTAACAGGACATATTATTGAGATTATCTTTTTTTTTTGAGATATATATCTTGTGTAAAAACCAAGTTAGTGGAATATTACTTGGTCAAAGTAAATTATAAATATCAAGATAAAAGAATTAATTTTTTAGAACCAATTGTGCTTCTGGTATTTAATATAAATCACTTTATTTTCAAAATCTGTAAGATAGGTATTAGTGTCTCCATTGTCAGGGGGTGGAAACCAATCTCAGAGATTAAGTAACAGACTCAGGATGTCAGAGCTAATATACGATGGGGCTGGAATTTGAATCCAGTTCTCCCTATAAAAAATCATGTTCTCTCTACTACTCTATACAGTGCCTCATTAGAAGATGCTGCATTGAATAGTAAAGCAGTGCAAATCACAATAACTGAGAACTTGATGCAACGAATATGTCCTGGTTATATAGTATGTACGGGTGTTGTCACACACGCTGAGTATATTTTCATCAACATCCATCAAGTGTACTCATTTTTTAAATGTATTTCAATGATAGGTACAGTTTCATATTCTAATATCCTCTGCATTTGTCACATTAAACAGGTATCAGCAGTGTATAGCTTCCGCTGGCAATAAAAGTTATAACTTTCAAGAAGGAAAAATGGAATAAAGTGATAATGCTTTGAGATGAGAGAGTTTTCTGAGATTGACTCACTCAGCTCCCCTTTGTTGTAAGTGAGAAAACCGAGGTCAAGAGAGCTAAAATGGAGGCAAAGCCCAGCCTAGAATTTAGGTTTCTAGATTCCTTGTGCCTATGCTGCCTGTCCAATGCTGGTAAGTGTTTAATTATTAGCTTTATCTGGCCTCATTCCCAAAGAGACTTAAAGTAACTTAAAAAGTACATATTACAAGGTTAAAATTCATGCTAAGAAATCAAGAGATAGGGCAACCATAAATAGGAAAAATAAGCTGAAGACACACTACCTCCTACAAATTCCTGTATATTTGCCTCAGCGCAAATGTGTTGGCTCACAGAACAAACAAGTTAAGATTTTAAGCCTACTTTTAAAAAGACAGAACATTTTAAAGATACTTTTAAAGTTTTAAAGTAAATTTTAGGGATATTTTAAACCTACTTTTTAAAGTGGACAGAAAAACAGTAAAGAATGAATAAGAAGAAAACTAAAGTTGGTAGCAGTGTCCTCATTTCTTATCACATCCTGCTATAGGATGCTCTTCCTGTAGGTAGAAGATAGTTTTAAGACCTCTCCCACTCGGTTTGTTTCTGGCACCCAATGAATGTTCACAGAAAACAAAAATGCTGAGATTAATTGCTTTAAGTAATATATATAATTCCCATCTATTAAATAAATAACTAGCAAAGAGAGGTTTGCCATTTTTTAGACACCAGAATGAAATCTGCTTACCTCTGATTACAAAGCTGACATGCAAAGCAGTCCAGGTGGTAAACGTTGTCCTTGGCCCTCATCACCATCTCAAAGGCAGGGATGAGCTTACTACAGGCGGCACAGTTTCCCGTTACACCGAAGAGCCTGGAACAGCAAACATTTTTTTTCAAATTCTTACAGGGAGTTCTGAGATGAGGACTAGAGTAGATGCCAGTACACCCTGCAAAGCTATCAATACACAATGCCTTATGATGTACACAAGCAAGTTTTATTCTCGGCAGATGCATAAGTATTCTTCTCTGATACATACTCAGTTGACCTTTCATGATGAAAATCACATCTCGTTTGAGGAGAAAAGGAAAAGACAAATACATCAGGAGGCTTACATAACCGCACACAAACAAGTCAATGGAGGTGAATTCGCAGCCAAAAAATCTACTTGATAGAAAATACAGTAAATAGAAATGCATCGTGACTTTGATCTTAATGCCACGTGGTCACCATTTTCGTTGGAAAAGAAACCCATTTGAATGACTCAGTATTTTCTGACATCTAGTTACTAGAAGGTTTGCCATTATTATTAAAATAACATTTGTGAACAAGCCATTTAAATAGTCAAAAAACATTAGAGGTGCATGCACCTTATGGCCCTATACCATAGTTACAGCTATGATTATGTTATTCAAGGAGCACATTAAAGTAAATGAGGCTGTAAACTACATATAGCTTGACCAGGAGTTGAAACATAATATATTGAAAGAACCACTGGAACTGTCCAGGAAAAAGGTATTTTAAAAAATCCTATTTGTGATAGATTCCTGAAAATAGTTACTGTGATAACCTAAAAAAAATAGTATAAAATAAAGTGTCTCTATAGTTTCATAATGGGAGGAAATAAAATATTTTATCCATTTGCACTGGCAATATTTAAACCAAGTTTCTTTAAAGTTGTTAATGGTGGTGAAGAGTTATTATAAATAATATTCCGTGCATAGCAGTTAATGCACTTTTTAACTAGGAAGCAAACTAGATGNTACAAATTCCTGTATATTTGCCTCAGCGCAAATGTGTTGGCTCACAGAACAAACAAGTTAAGATTTTAAGCCTACTTTTAAAAAGACAGAACATTTTAAAGATACTTTTAAAGTTTTAAAGTAAATTTTAGGGATATTTTAAACCTACTTTTTAAAGTGGACAGAAAAACAGTAAAGAATGAATAAGAAGAAAACTAAAGTTGGTAGCAGTGTCCTCATTTCTTATCACATCCTGCTATAGGATGCTCTTCCTGTAGGTAGAAGATAGTTTTAAGACCTCTCCCACTCGGTTTGTTTCTGGCACCCAATGCATGTTCACAGAAAACAAAAATGCTGAGATTAATTGCTTTAAGTAATATATATAATTCCCATCTATTAAATAAATAACTAGCAAAGAGAGGTTTGCCATTTTTTAGACACCAGAATGAAATCTGCTTACCTCTGATTACAAAGCTGACATGCAAAGCAGTCCAGGTGGTAAACGTTGTCCTTGGCCCTCATCACCATCTCAAAGGCAGGGATGAGCTTACTACAGGCGGCACAGTTTCCCGTTACACCGAAGAGCCTGGAACAGCAAACATTTTTTTTCAAATTCTTACAGGGAGTTCTGAGATGAGGACTAGAGTAGATGCCAGTACACCCTGCAAAGCTATCAATACACAATGCCTTATGATGTACACAAGCAAGTTTTATTCTCGGCAGATGCATAAGTATTCTTCTCTGATACATACTCAGTTGACCTTTCATGATGAAAATCACATCTCGTTTGAGGAGAAAAGGAAAAGACAAATACATCAGGAGGCTTACATAACCGCACACAAACAAGTCAATGGAGGTGAATTCGCAGCCAAAAAATCTACTTGATAGAAAATACAGTAAATAGAAATGCATCGTGACTTTGATCTTAATGCCACGTGGTCACCATTTTCGTTGGAAAAGAAACCCATTTGAATGACTCAGTATTTTCTGACATCTAGTTACTAGAAGGTTTGCCATTATTATTAAAATAACATTTATGAACAAGCCATTTAAATAGTCAAAAAAAATTACAGGTGCATGCACCTTATGGCCCTATACCATAGTTAAGCTATGATTATGTTATTCAAGGAGCACATTAAAGTAAATGAGGCTGTAAACTACATATAGCTTGACCAGGAGTTGAAACATAATATATTGAAAGAACCACTGGAACTGTCCAGGAAAAAGGTATTTTAAAAAATCCTATTTGTGATAGATTCCTGAAAATAGTTACTGTGATAACCTAAAAAAAATAGTATAAAATAAAGTGTCTCTATAGTTTCATAATGGGAGGAAATAAAATATTTTATCCATTTGCACTGGCAATATTTAAACCAAGTTTCTTTAAAGTTGTTAATGGTGGTGAAGAGTTATTATAAATAATATTCCGTGCATAGCAGTTAATGCACTTTTTAACTAGGAAGCAAACTAGATGGAAAACACCACATCTGCCAGTTTTCTTTTTTCTCTAGCATCAGGCTGACAGGAGAAAAATATAATGGCTCTCATGGGAAAGACCAAATTAAAAGCAGTTCTAAACTAATGAATTCAAAGGTGCTATGGAGAAAACTCATTTTATTTATAAAAGTGTACTTTAAAAAACTTAGTCTTTCATTTTATTGAATTTAAGGATTACGCCCAAATGTGCTGAAGTTTCTCTTCTTATACTTTCCAAATACTCCAAAGACAGGTCTTTGCTTAAGGCACGCATATTCATTTTCAAGCTTATAACCATTTCCTCTTACCAGGCTAATGACAATTGTTGGAAAGAGTTGTGAGAATGGTTTTCAGGGTCTGGCAAAACACGTAATAAACGTTCATGTTATGTTTTTGTTAGATTGTCTCTTGAAGAACATAAGCGCCTTGAGGGTAGAAAGCATAAATGCTTTTCAAACAGCTTGCCAGTATAACTTGTGCCCTTGATAAGAGGGGAAGGTTTATATTCAAGAAAACTAAATTCAAAATCGTTAGATGCTGTTTTCCTACAAGAATTTTAAAAACATTTTAATAAGGAGTATAACTCTAATCACCTTCGTGCTCCCGGTTTACAATCCCTATTTTAAGAAATAATTTTTCTCTGAAAAGAATATCTCACATCTACTGGTGTCATTAAAAATGAAACCACCACAAGCTAAGGCTTTCATCCTGTTCTTTTGTAAGCAGAGTTTTTCCGTCCCTTCTAACATTTCACGTTTACTTCTCAGCGCACTTCACGCGATCCATTCAGAAGTCACAACCCTCACACGTGCCATTCGTTCCTTCTGTTCTTTCATTATTATTTTGGAGAAATCCGAAATCTTAAAAAGTTCCTTATTCCAAGAATATAGACGCACTTGTGGATGGAGAATGTGGCCGGTAGGAGAGAACGCGGTTTTCGAGAACTCCTCGGTTTGCTTACACCTCATAAACATCTCCACACAATGCCATTTTGAAATTCTGGACATAGTTTCCCCCAATTTCAATTGCTCTCGCTAGCTGAGCATTTATCAGCTACCTGATTAGAATTTGTTTCCACACAAACCATTGATCATCAGCCTATTACTAGGCAAATGACAGTTAATTACCCACTACATTAACCACTGGGACCTGAGACCTGCTTCTGCTGCCATCAGTCAACATGATAAATGTGGCAAGTTCAGTAATGCATGGCCAGCCCTGAGCTGCCTGCTATACTGCGAACAACCCTCAATCTCACTTCCAGGCCCAGGAAAATCTATGGCAATCTGCATAATTACAAGCTCTGGGTTAATAACAGACAAATGATTTGTTGCATCTAAACAAAGTCCTTGGAATGGTCCTGGTCTCTGGTGGCTGGCCGTCCGGCGTGCCGCCTTTAGTGCACTTTCCACTACAATTGCACAAAACAGTTCTCTGACGTTACAGCCTTCCAATTTGTTGCCCTCCAATTTATGGATTCTGCATATGTGATTTTTAATCATTAAAGGACTCTTGAAGCAATATTATCTTAATTATTCTCTGCTGTAACCAGGGAATTAGGCTTCAGATAAAATTTTCTTCTTCCACGCACTTTCCCTGCCTCGCTGGAGGCTCCATCAGTTTCCATCTACACCTGGACTCTGAAATCCCAATGATGAATTATTGCCCCTTTTCCTAAGAGGGCGAACCTTACAAGGGAACATTTTACTGAACTGTCAGCTCACAGACAGAGTGCGGAGATGCGGAAATCTGATCTAATTTACTGCAAAACGATGCATTTGTTAGACTTTTTCCTCAGTTTTGTCCAAGGATCAAGAGATCATTCCATAGCCACATTCGTGTGCTTTTTCGCAGTGGGACAAACCCAAGACTCTCTGAGAAAGGAAACAAAGTCCTATTTTACAAAATCGGGTTTTTTCAAAGCCTATAATGTTATCCTTTGGTTTTCAAACATGACATTTGCATTCTCAGGCAAAAATAATTTTCATATAATATATCAATTAAACTCAAGGCATGCCTAGCCCTCATTTGTAAGATTTTTTTCAGATATGTCTAGAATATATTCGAGAAGAGTCTCTTAATCATCTAATTCATTTAGACTATTCATAATCCTGGAAATTCTTGTAACCCCTTCCTCTCCACTCCTCACTCCCAGACTCATTTCCAGGGATGTTAATACTGATCCACTTTTCTGTTTAAGCGAGAGACCTCTGTAATCTCTTGTTTCTAGTGCTTACAAAATCTCATCCTAACAGAAGAGGAGGGTCTAAGTGTACTTAGCAAATAGTACATTGAGACAGACAAAGCTTTATTTTAAAAAGGAGGCATTTTGAAATTCTGACCTAAATTCATCATGGAGTATCAGCTCATAAATTTATGGTAAGGAAAACATAATTGATCCATTTTGCTCAGCTTAAAACATCTTACAGATTATTAAAGCATGGCAGGGGTTAATTTGCCAATTTATGGGCTAGATTTTTCCCTACCATTTATGCTTATATTAGGCTTTAAGCGATATGACCTTTGTCTTGTTTCTGACACACTACCGAAAGTGGACTTACGAGAAGACAAGGTGACAACTACCATCTATACCATATCAATGCGTATAACTATTTGCAGGGATCCCAAAGGACGTTCCTGTCCCTGTTCCATTCTGTTTTCACTTTTACTACCTGGCACTGACAATCTAAACACAGACACGAAGGTAAAAAACCAAACAGACAACTTATGGGTAAGAACTCAGCCTATCTGTATGCCGTATAACACTTCCCATACTGTCGTGAGCATGCAGAGAAATGGTTAGTATTTTTTTGTGTATGGGTGGCAAAGCAAGAACTAAGACAACACATATATTTTTTAAAGGTATGCCGAAAATTTTGCATTTTTGCTAAATGTTCAACAGCTTTTGCAACATAGTCATAAATCAGGTGAATTCTGTACGGGTTAGTATAGATCCATTACTAAAGTTCCTGGCGGTGGGGGTAGAGAAAAACTCAGGACATATAATCATTTAACACAGCAATAATGAATATGGTTTACTACAGGCATCCGGGGGAAAATGAGTGTTCATTGTATTAGCGTCTTTTATTTCACAGCATCAGATGTTTCTATAGATTTTTTACCAGGTCAGTGGCTCAAGTCACTAAATTAAATTCCCCCAAGCCATGGAAAGCATAGTATTTGACTCAAATTAATTTATTATTTGGGGGAAAATGCATAAATAAATATCACTGCAGTAAACCTTAATTCTGAGCAAAGATCAAGTGTTCTCTTCTAGTATTGAGGCAACCCTCATTTAGCAACTCGAATATACATGAATTCAACAGTAAATTTTTTTTTCAATATTACAGAGAAGACTTAGTTAACATCCTCTGTGTAAAAAAAACCAAAACCTTCTCTATGCAGAATAACTCGAGATGAACAAAGAAAGAAAAGTTTAGTTTTCTAAGAATACGAGGTTGCAATCCATGGAAAAGATCTTTAACTTTTGACTGCAGGATGGTGAAGTTTTATTGAACATGTTATGTGAGAAGGAATAGAACATTTTCACAGATTGAGAAAAACAATTGCTTTTTTGGTCTATTACAAATATACTTCTCATCTCCTTTCCTATTTCACTTCTTAAACTAAGGAATGTAGTGATGGACNGCATGTTTAAAAAATGGCAAATATGCTAGCAGTCTGATAGGCTGAAGATACAGGGAGTAGGAAGAGAAGCACAGACAGCCCACGTATGTGACTCTGGGGTGGATGACTAAGGCTTCAGGTTTGGTGCAGTAATATTTAATTAAGAGTATCCTCAGAATGTGTGCCTCTCCATGCTCAGGCAAAACTCTCCTCTTCCTTGAATCAGACAGAATAGCCCTTGGCTTTTGGGTGCTCGAATCCAACCCAGAGGGCTAATTCCTGAGTATCAGCCAAATCACCGGCTGGACTAACTGAATATCAGCTCACGATCCAACCCATTTAAACAACGTCATGGTGGGGATAATAAAATCATAGGTCAAAAGTTATCCCTGAAGAGGAAGGGGAAAGATTTAACTTAATTGGGTTTTTTGGAATTCCTATTGTCTATACTTAATACTACACTTGGACTAATAGAAAAATAAAAAATGCTAAAGGTGAAGAAAGAGATTTTGGTGGAAGCCATTGTCATCGGTCTCTCTGGGGAGTGCATTTTGGCCAAAAGAAAGACTAAGGAAACATTCTAGGAAGACTTCCCATAAAACTATACTTGACTTACAGGAACCTATCATTCTAGAAGAACCAAATCAAGCCNAAAAGCAATTGCTTTTTTGGTCTATTACAAATATACTTCTCATCTCCTTTCCTATTTCACTTCTTAAACTAAGGAATGTAGTGATGGAAAATGAAAACACTTTAAACATTCAATTCTTTTGTTTTAAATGTAAAAAGCTCACCCATTACAAGGGTGAAGAGAGTTGAACCTATTGTTTTCTCCCCTGTTGGTTCTTAGCATGTGCTCCACTGTCACCGAGATAAAGAAATTGTGGGAGTTAAAAGAGGAAAAAAGACAACATTGAACACTTGTAAATGTACAAAGGAGAATATAAAAAATGTTTAACATTAATTTGAACCCTGCTTCTAATTGTTACACAGTTAGGCTTAGCATATATTTTTAGTATACATTGTGCAAATAGATGAATTTGAATTTTTCAAAAGTTAAGCTAAAAAAAGTTGACCATGTTTTAAAGGTACTAGATACATCACCTGTTAAAGGAAGCTTAGAGATTATTCCTTTCAGAGTTAAGTAGTTTTATTGTATGAAATTAACTCTAATTTGTGTTATTAAGTTCAGTCTTTGCATATATTTTTATTAACAAATACAGTTCATGCCAAACAGACACATAAAAGCCATTTGCTGAATGTAAAGTTTAAAATAAATATTAATATATACCTATATAGTATATATGCATATTCTCTATATGCATGTGTGTGTACATATATGCAGATATGTGTATATTCTCTGTGTAAGATCGTATATATATGATAGAAAAGATACATATCTCCTATATAAGATCTCTCGATAGATAGACAGATAGATACGTCTATATAGATGGACCTACAGGGAATACACACACAATTAGCTCACTAGGTAAGCAGATGTTACAGTGTGAGTGGGAAAATTAAGTCAAACTTACTAAATGCCTAACTACAACTTCAGGAAAAAACTGCCAAGGCCCATGCCATAGAGTTGTGACATGTTAAAATATACAACTTGCTACCTGAAATCCCAGAGATAGCTTATGGTACAGACAGAAAGCTCAGGTTCAACGAATCCTTGTTAATGACAGTAGAGGCCTACTATGTGCACGGTACTTGGGGACGCTAGGATGAATATCCCCGGGCATGTGCTGTCAAGGAACTAGTGAGAAGTACAGTTCAGGGGACAGGATGTAAGAAGTGCCATGCACAGGGGGTGGCTGTCACTTGGTAGGCCGGTGCCGCACGCAGTACCAGGGAAGACATGTCATTTGAAACAGGACTTGAGTGACAGATGGCATTTCAGAAGGTAGAGAACTGGTAGGAGCAGAAGAAGGATTTCTCGGGTCAGTTTAAAGGATAAGCAGAAGTCTGGAGATGGTCAAAATCAGAGTTATCTAAGGCATGTTTAAAAAATGGCAAATATGCTAGCAGTCTGATAGGCTGAAGATACAGGGAGTAGGAAGAGAAGCACAGACAGCCCACGTATGTGACTCTGGGGTGGATGACTAAGGCTTCAGGTTTGGTGCAGTAATATTTAATTAAGACTATCCTCAGAATGTGTGCCTCTCCATGCTCAGGCAAAACTCTCCTCTTCCTTGAATCAGACAGAATAGCCCTTGGCTTTTGGGTGCTCGAATCCAACCCAGAGGGCTAATTCCTGAGTATCAGCCAAATCACCAGCTGGACTAACTGAATATCAGCTCACGATCCAACCCATTTAAACAACGTCATGGTGGGGATAATAAAATCATAGGTCAAAAGTTATCCCTGAAGAGGAAGGGGAAAGATTTAACTTAATTGGGTTTTTTGGAATTCCTATTGTCTATACTTAATACTACACTTGGACTAATAGAAAAATAAAAAATGCTAAAGGTGAAGAAAGAGATTTTGGTGGAAGCCATTGTCATCGGTCTCTCTGGGGAGTGCATTTTGGCCAAAAGAAAGACTAAGGAAACATTCTAGGAAGACTTCCCATAAAACTATACTTGACTTACAGGAACCTATCATTCTAGAAGAACCAAATCAAGCCNATAAATCAGGTGAATTCTGTACGGGTTAGTATAGATCCATTACTAAAGTTCCTGGCGGTGGGGGTAGAGAAAAACTCAGGACATATAATCATTTAACATAGCAATAATGAATATGGTTTACTACAGGCATCCGGGGGAAAATGAGTGTTCATTGTATTAGTGTCTTTTATTTCACAGCACCAGATGTTTCTATAGATTTTTTACCAGGTCAGTGGCTCAAGTCACTAAATCAAATTCCCCCAAGCCATGGAAAGCATAGTATTTGACTCTAATTAATTTATTATTTGGGGGAAAATGCATAAATAAATATCACTGCAGTAAACCTTAATTCTGAGCAAAGATCAAGTGTTCTCTTCTAGTATTGAGGCAACCCTCATTTAGCAACTCGAATATACATGAATTCAACAGTAAATTTTTTTTTCAATATTACAGAGAAGACTTAGTTTAGTTAACATCCTCTGTGTAAAAAAAACCAAAACCTTCTCTATGCAGAATAACTCGAGATGAACAAAGAAAGAAAAGTTTAGTTTTCTAAGAATACGAGGTTGCAATCAATGGAAAAGATCTTTAACTTTTGACTGCAGGATGGTGAAGTTTTATTGAACATGTTATGTGAGAAGGAATAGAACATTTTCACAGATTGAGAAAAGCTTGCTTTTTTGGTCTATTACAAATATACTTCTCATCTCCTTTCCTATTTCACTTCTTAAACTAAGGAATGTAGTGATGGACAATGAAAACACTTTAAACATTCAATTCTTTTGTTTTAAATGTAAAAAGCTCACCCGTTACAAGGGTGAAGAGAGTTGAACCTATTGTTTTCTCCCCTGTTGGTTCTTAGCATGTGCTCCACTGTCACCGAGATAAAGAAATTGTGGGAGTTAAAAGAGGAAAAAAGACAACATTGAACACTTGTAAATGTACAAAGGAGAATATAAAAAATGTTTAACATTAATTTGAACCCTGCTTCTAATTGTTACACAGTTAGGCTTAGCATATATTTTTAGTATACATTGTGCAAATAGATGAATTTGAATTTTTCAAAAGTTAAGCTAAAAAAAGTTGACCATGTTTTAAAGGTACTAGATACATCACCTGTTAAAGGAAGCTTAGAGATTATTCCTTTCAGAGTTAAGTAGTTTTATTGTATGAAATTAACTCTAATTTGTGTTATTAAGTTCAGTCTTTGCATATATTTTTATTAACAAATACAGTTCATGCCAAACAGACACATAAAAGCCATTTGCTGAATGTAAAGTTTAAAATAAATATTAATATATACCTATATAGTATATATGCATATTCTCTATATGCATGTGTGTGTACATATATGCAGATATGTGTATATTCTCTGTGTAAGATCGTATATATATGATAGAAAAGATACATATCTCCTATATAAGATCTCTCGATAGATAGACAGATAGATACGTCTATATAGATGGACCTACAGGGAATACACACACAATTAGCTCACTAGGTAAGCAGATGTTACAGTGTGAGTGGGAAAATTAAGTCAAACTTACTAAATGCCTAACTACAACTTCAGGAAAAAACTGCCAAGGCCCATGCCATAGAGTTGTGACATGTTAAAATATACAACTTGCTACCTGAAATCCCAGAGATAGCTTATGGTACAGACAGAAAGCTCAGGTTCAACGAATCCTTGTTAATGATAGTGGAGGCCTACTATGTGCACGGTACTTGGGGACGCTAGGATGAATATCCCCGGACATGTGCTGTCAAGGAACTAGTGAGAAGTACAGTTCGGGGGACAGGATGTAAGAAGTGCCATGCACAGGGGGTGGCTGTCACTTGGTAGGCCGGTGCTGCACGCAGTACCAGGGAAGACATGTCATTTGAAACAGGACTTGAGTGACAGATGGCATTTCAGAAGGTAGAGAACTGGTAGGAGCAGAAGAAGGATTTCTCGGGTCAGTTTAAAGGATAAGCAGAAGTCTGGAGATGGTCA
This sequence comes from Ailuropoda melanoleuca, assembly GCF_002007445.2. Taxonomy (NCBI): domain Eukaryota; kingdom Metazoa; phylum Chordata; class Mammalia; order Carnivora; family Ursidae; genus Ailuropoda; species Ailuropoda melanoleuca. Next base: position 15,441,589 of record NC_048233.1, read on the forward strand.
AAATCAGAGTTATCTAAGGCATGTTTAAAAAATGGCAAATATGCTAGCAGTCTGATAGGCTGAAGATACAGGGAGTAGGAAGAGAAGCACAGACAGCCCACGTATGTGACTCTGGGGTGGATGACTAAGGCTTCAGGTTTGGTGCAGTAATATTTAATTAAGACTATCCTCAGAATGTGTGCCTCTCCATGCTCAGGCAAAACTCTCCTCTTCCTTGAATCAGACAGAATAGCCCTTGGCTTTTGGGTGCTCGAATCCAACCCAGAGGGCTAATTCCTGAGTATCAGCCAAATCACCAGCTGGACTAACTGAATATCAGCTCACGATCCAACCCATTTAAACAACGTCATGGTGGGGATAATAAAATCATAGGTCAAAAGTTATCCCTGAAGAGGAAGGGGAAAGATTTAACTTAATTGGGTTTTTTGGAATTCCTATTGTCTATACTTAATACTACACTTGGACTAATAGAAAAATAAAAAATGCTAAAGGTGAAGAAAGAGATTTTGGTGGAAGCCATTGTCATCGGTCTCTCTGGGGAGTGCATTTTGGCCAAAAGAAAGACTAAGGAAACATTCTAGGAAGACTTCCCATAAAACTATACTTGACTTACAGGAACCTATCATTCTAGAAGAACCAAATCAAGCCTCATGAATGATTGGTTAGGTGTCCGTGCCCTAAAAGATCACAGAATCTACCGCACTTTGAAGACTGTGATTCAGAATAGGTTGCTTTAGGCTATCTCAAGATGGTCCAAGAAAACAAGACAAAACAGCAAACTGTCAGTACTGTTCACACCTGGAATGCGGACCTTCATTTCACCATAGAGCTGGTTCTTTCCCCACCTTCACCCAACTCGTAATCCAAGCTAACTATATTTTTATTCACTGTCTATTGCTCTGCTGTCCGACATGGTTACCACTAGTGGCTACTGACCACTTAACATGTGGTTAGTCTGTACGGAAATACATTCTACTTGTAACATACACACCAGATTTCAAAGCACAGGAAAGTAAATATGTCATGAATACCTTTTAAAATATTGATTACATGTGGAAATGATAATCTTTTGAATACCTTTGGTTAAAGAAAATATGTTTTCAAAATTAATTTCACTTAAAAGAAAACTTGCCTTTTAATGAGGCTACTAAGAAAATTAAAATTAATATATATGTGAATCATATTATATTTCTATTAGATAGTGGTGGTCTCTTTTCCTTGCACCCCTGGATACACAAGGCTTATCACAGTTAAAGGCATGGAGACCTAGAATTTTCTAATTGAAACTCATCCTAGAAATCTCTCTTCCAGTGTTCAATGCCTACAGATAAAAAAAGTAAAGGCCAGAGATATTTTCTCCTAACTTCAAACTTAAAAGTATGTATGCTAATAGTGTGACTCACTATAGCACACCTCTACTCTGAAATAGATGACAACGTTACCACCTATTTTGCCAGTTCTGGGCTTACTGAGTGTTAACGCCTTTCAAAACTTACCATTTTCTTTTCCATGTAATCAGCAAGATGTAAAGAAAAAGGAACTGATGGCTGGCCTTCCTGGTCCCTGTCCTAGCTCTGCCACGAAGGGCACAAGATGCCCCATGTCTACATACAGAAGCCTACACCATTATTTAGTATCAGCCCGTCACGATAACCTGCACCTCCTTACCTACATCTGGGCTTTTCCTCACTATACTTCTCTGTTTTGCCCCATCAAAATGGAGCAAAGAGCCTGCACCGGATAAAAGTCTCTAGCTTGCTGACATGACAGAGAATCGATTTACTTAGAATTACCATCTCTCTCTCCACACCCGACTCAGTCAAAAGTTACAGTGTTTAAATACTATACTTTCACCTTCCACAAATCACTGTCAATTTCTCCTCATACCCATTTTCCAAAGTCTTATGAGCAGGTGTTACTGCTACTTACGATCAGCACAGCAACCTACTGGGAGAAGCGATTCACAGAGAAGTAAAATTGAATATTTTTCCTTCGACATTTGACGAGGATAATACTTCTGGGGAAATATGGCAATTGTACCAACATTTTGTAGAATTATAAAATCTTAGTCCTCAAAAGAATCTTCTGTAGCTAAAACAAAAGAAATGTGCCAAACTGACTATTTATTGTTGGGATAGTAAAAGACAAGGTTTTTCAAATTTTTAGATATAACTATGGAAAAAGCTAGAATAAGAAGATGTAGAGAAAAGCAAGAGACAGTGAAATAAGGGATAACATAGATGAACTAAAACTAGAAATACACATTTTTAAATAATTGAAGTAGATATTTCATCTAGTCACTAGAGCGTCCCTGCTCTAATTTTCAGGTAAGTTTCTAATGGAGGAGAGAACAATCAGTCACAATTTATATGACCATAAATATCTATAACTGGTTTTATAGATATCGTGGGCAAGTTAATTACTCTCTATCCCTTCCTTAATATAACTGAAGAAGTTGTTGGTAGATCAAAATAAATGATGCACTGGTTTTAGCCATGGTACAATACATGCTAATTAGAACGTGCTATGTACAGTTTTATAATAAAAGGCTTTTAAGAATTTTTTAAAGCAATAATCTGTCTTATCATAAGTTTCAAAAGCTTTATCTACTACAGTTATATAAGTTTTTCAGGGTCAAAAGTTTTGAAGTAAGTAATATTTTCCTAAAAATCAGCATTGCAGTCTCTTACTATCTTTACAGACTTCTTGAGGCCTATAATTCCCTTTTCTTTCATCTTTCATTTTCACACTTGTGTTTGTATATACTATATATAAAAGTGAGCAAGAAAGTGGAGTGGTATCTTATTTGAAAATATGATTTTTACCCATCTCGTAACTAATGAACTCGCAGTACTCAGATGTTTCAACAGAAAAGAAAAATAAAGAGGAAGGAAAAAAAAAAGCTTTTACGGGAAGGCGACAGAGGTCAATTTGTAAACAGTTATTTGAGAACTAATCATGGGAAAGACCTTGTCTTTGATCTTTTTCAAATAAGCCACTTAATATCTTCATGTGTCAGTTTCACCATATTTGCAAGTGCCACTCACTCACTCATTCATTCAGGCGCTAACGAAAACTCACTAAAGCTCCGCTGGGAAACACTGACTCCCTGATGACAGCGTAATCGGGGCACCAGTGCAAACCTATCTGTTCTGATGTAAAGTGTTTCTTTCATATCCAGAGGTTATGATTTTGTGACAGTAATTGCTGGACTATTTATAAAAAGTAATCACTTACCTAGCGTTAGGTAAGGCATTTATTTATTCTTGCAACTAGCCAGTAAAATTTCAAACTTTTCTTCTGGGATTAATTATTATGACTTACTTCAAAGAAAAAGTGCTTTGTAGGATCCTAGTGACAACGCTTATAAGAACTTGTTATCTTCAGTTTAGTTTCAAATTTTATTTAAATCTTTTATCTTATTTATTTGAAGAAATTATCTAATTACAATACCCTTTTAAGGTAAATGGCAGGATTTAGGACATGGTGTAACTTATAAGTTTAACTTACTAAAAATAAGAGGTGCAGAAAATGTTACCAGAGATAGTCATCCTTATTTTCTTTTTAAAATTAATTAATTAACTAATTAATTAACTTGAGAGAAAGAGAGAGAGAGAGAAAGAAAGAGTGGTGCAAAGGGGCAGAGGGAGAGGGAGAAGCAGACTCCCTGCTGAGCAGGGAGCCCATGTGGGGCTCCTCTGGGGTCATGGCCTGAGCCAAAGGCAGACTCTTTTTTTTTTTTAATTTTTATTTTTATTTTTTTTATTTTATTATATTATGTTAATCACCATACAGTACATCCCCAGATTCCAATGTAAAGTTTGATGCTTCATTAGTTTGCGTATAACACCCAGTGCACCATGCAATACGTGCCCTCCTTACTACCCATCACCAGTCTATCCCATTCCCCCACCCCCTCCCCTCTGAAGTCTTCAGTTTGTTTCTCATAGTCCATAGTCTCTCATGTTTCATTCCCCCTTCTGATTACCCCCCTTTTCTTTATCCCTTTCTTCCCCTACCGATCATCCTAGTTCTTATGTTCCATAGATGAGAGAAATCATATGATAATTGTCTTTCTCTGCTTGACTTATTTCACTTAGCATTATCTCCTCCAGTGCAAAGGCAGACTCTTAACCCACTGAGCCACCTAGGCACCCATGTCATCCTCATTTGTAACCACGATCATTTGTTAAGAAGGCATCAAAATATACCCTAGCTCCAAATTCCATGAGCGCCATCACCAAAGATTCTTGGAAGGTATCTTATTGGTTCTCTTTTTTAAAAAAGTGTTTTCTGCAAAGCAAATTTAACATGTGACATCATTTGCATCTTTAGGATCTTAATGGACAATTGTTCTTAAAATCTTATAANAGAGTACACTTATCGGGGCGCCTGGGTGGCACAGCGGTTAAGCATCTGCCTTCGGCTCAGGACGTGATCCCAGCGTTCTGGGATCGAGCCCCACATCAGGCTCTTCTGCTATGAGCCTGCTTCTTCCTCTCCCACTCCCCCTGCTTGTGTTCCCTCTCTCCCTGGCTGTCTCTATCTCTGTCGAGTAAAAAAATAAAATCTTTAAAAAAAAAAAAAAAAAAGAAAGTACTCTCAAAACTATCATTTTAAAAAATCACATGTGGGTTACTCTCTGTAATAATGAGGGCTTTACATGTCACAGTGTGTGCAGGACCATCCTGCATACGTACTTTGACACAGGCTAATTATCAGCAGTGCTTTCTTTATCAAAGTGTTCTGGGTTGGGTAGAAAATGATACGGCAAACCTAGTAATAGCCAAAGATCAATTAGAATTCAGACATTTCAAAATTTCTGTTCTCCAGTTCCTTTTTTTTTTTTTTTGACCCAAATAGGCAGATTGAACTAAATATCCTTTAAGGGCTTTTGTATAATTTTAATATTCTGTGATTTTTTCATTGTAGCTACAGTGTAACTGGATGATTCAGGTAAAAGCTAATTTGGAGAATTTGACTTCTAGTTGTCAGACTGAATTTGTAACATTCTCTTAAAACCAAGTTAAAAGGGAAGGTATACAACTTTTATTCAGTACAAGTTAGTATTTTATATTTCCATATATGTATGTATGTGTATACAGATATGTATGTCTGGATATTTTTAACTTGACGTTTAATTTGAGAATATTTTCAAAGATTTTTGAATTGCCTTAAAGTAGGATTTAGAAGAATTACCAAAATAAACCCATGAAAACAATTATTTGTAGGATGAGATAAGTTCTTTTTTGGAATAAGAAATCAACAAAATATAGAAAACTCAAAAAGAAAATAGTTTTGTGGAAAGAAGAGGTATAATTCTTTACTATTAATTAGTCTAAGCTCAATGCTCTCCATCATAGATTTGTCCAACATCAATACAGTATTATGGAGGAGAAACACTGAAGTTGGCTTTCTGTGTAGTAAAACTATACAAGAATTATAATCAGACCTGTAGATCATCTTTTTGTATCTACACATACAAGGTCATTCATACATATGATGCACAAATAGTATCATATAAACATGATTTTCTGTGTAGTTTTTAAAACATTTTCTTCTGTAAAATGTTATTTCCATAGCACTGACTTCAAGTAAAGACTTCGTTTTTGGAATGTGTATGAATTTTCATTATAATAAGAAAGAGCTACTGAGGTATATCCTTGTTGTGTCACCTTTAGGACTTATTATTTGAAGTACTTCTTAGAAATTGCTATGCCACAGTGTCTAGAATTTTAACTATTCCTTAAATACTTCTAAAACTGGATGTCAACCCTTCATAAATAGAAAGTGTATTGGGGTGTGTAACATCAAGATATATCCCACTTCCAATTTATAAAACACACTGAGTTCAGTTATCTCTAGAACCGTGCATATATTATTAACCATAAAAGTTCGGCTCTGTGTCAATAAAGTAAATATTTTTGTAAGAAACCTAGGCAGACCACTTTGGGAAAACCCGTTCATGGAATATACGCTAGAATAATTTGCTCCAAGAATATTACCTGAAGGCAGAATCTGCTAAAATATTTGATATTAATTCATTCACCTAATTTTCTAACACTGTGATAATACCAAGTGGACATGAAAATAGGTTATCAAAATGGAAATTACTAATACGAAACCTATCCTCAAAAGTAGAGATGTTTTCTGAGTAATTAGTACAATTCTCAAAAATGCTTTTCTATGCTTTTATCGTGTATTTTCTTATCCAGATCCACTTTGTGAAAGAAAAAAAATTATGCTTAAAAATCACTTGAAATTTTAATTTTTTAAGTGAATATATTAAAGTTAGGAATCAGCCATTGACTCAAATCATTGACAGAGGGAAATCATATTAATTAAGTGTATTTCAATGTCGGTTCACAAATGCCCATTGCATAAACCTCCTACTAACCTCTACTACTCATGTAAATATTATCTGGGGTCAAGAGAGAAACTATTGAATAAGGCACAATCTAAAATCATTAGTGAACAAAACCAGACATAGCAGAAATAAAGATTTCAAACTCCGACACACTGAATATAGAAAAATGAGGCACTGGCATCATTTGACAGCTGATACTTACTGGTAACCACAGGCCCTGAAAAGACAACTTAAAATATATTTGAACTTACGTGTGCGTGTCTATATGCTTGTGTGTCCACATGTATAAATAAAGTACTAACCTACTAGTTATCTCTTTTTACTCTCAGCCTGTCAAAAAAACCTGTCAGCTGCAAAGGCGATAAGGGGGGCAGTTTAAAGAAGATACTGGAGCCTTAAGCTTCTTAATGTGCCAAGAATCAATCCCATGAAAGCAAACAACTTGAAAAAGGGTTCTATGTATTTAGGAAAGCTCTCGGGCTCCCTTCCCGCTCAGCTCCAGCCCGAGCGACTGTTCAAGTTTTCTCACCCTAATGACCCCTGAAGCAGCCCTGAGGGATTGCAAAACAAGGCCGTTACACAAGGCAGCTTGCTAATTGAGAAGTTGATCGGGGGTAGAGAAATCCTGCTTTACCACGTTAAGTGTCGAAATCAAGCATGACTAGATTGACGTCGCCAAATCACCGTCTGGAGGCCACTCCACGCCAGGAGCAGCAGGGCTTTTCACACCTGATAGGCCCTCACTCTATCTACATCAAGTCACATTAAGAAAGGAATGGATTACGGAACTGGAGCCCGCGTCCCGAAGAGCATTACTCCACTGCCTAATTGCTACTTCTCCGCTTCCCCCAAGAAACAAACCGACCTGGCGGGCAGCTTACCTGTTCCCTTTGGAAAACCGGCCCTTCCTCCACCCACATCGCCGCCGGTCGCTATGATAAAAAGGTTAGCACCAGACCCCAGAACGAGTTAGAGGAAGACAGCAGGCTTAGACACTTCATATTACACATTCAATGACATTGATTTAAACTACAGAACCCCCGGAACAATGTTATGAACAATGGCCCTTTAAAGCTTTCTTTCTCCCCCTTTCCCTTTTCCTTTTTTTTTTTTCCCCCCAATGAAGTTGCAGATTCACGGTGTATGATCAGTGAAATGCCTGAAAACAGATAGTGATTTAGACGCCAGGCGGTATGCGGGAGAGAGGGGAGACCTTCTGCTTTTGAACTCTGAGTCCCCAGTCACGGATTTGCTGCTCTCCAACCTAAAATCCCCTGTGACAGATGGCATAATAGATATTCCCGACAGCCCACACTGGCAGGCTGATAGTACTTGGTATTTTTTCCTACATTCTGTTTCTGACAGGTTCAAAGCCCTTACCCAACAATGTGGTTTAGGTGGGGAGGTGCAGCGAGAACCTGAATTAGGAACTTCCCCCCATCTCTACCACTTTTAAATTAAATTTATTATTATTATTGTTATTATTATTATTATTATTAATTTGTTACCACTTTTCAGTTTTAAATCTCAGTTTGCTTGCTGAGACAATGGAGTGAATTTCAATCTGTCCTCCACTAACTATAGGGCATGGAGGGACATCAATAGCTTTCTTTCCAACTGCAAAGATTTTTTTTTTTTGGCTGTTAAAAAACCATTTCTTATATAAATTTGTACTGTGAAAATTAACCTTTACCATACTTATTTGAGAGGTGGTACGTGACAGTCATTTTACAGGGAAAACTGAGGCACAGAGGTTACAGTGACTCACCTCAGATCTAACAGGCAATTAGTAGCAGTGATGGAAACCTGGAAGTCTATAGTTTCTGATACCCAGACTGGTGATCACTCCATATCAGACTTCTGGCCCTTAATCCAATATGATGGGTAAGATAGTGTGATAAACTGGTAACAAAGAGAAACAAACAAAAAACATACAAGGGGAAAAGGTATTTTCTTACCTTGCCAAAGATGACAGGGCAAAATCCACTGTACTCTATAACCTAGTGGTGACTTCCAAGGAATAATCTAAACTTACTATGATATTTGTCATGCATTTATAAAAAGCTCAACATTCTCTTTTGGACCTCAAAATTAGTAAACAAACCCACAAGAATAAAACCCCACTAAAATCAAGGCTTTATTCATTTTAGAAACCACAATCATAAGATCAATTTCCCCACACTAAAGAGAATACTGCCCACAAAAGAATTTGTAATGGAAAAAGCAACTGAAAATCTAACTTCCCTCTGAAAATAATACCTCATCATATTAGACAAATCAGTCAGAAGATTTTCCTATGCTTACACTGCAGAGAAACATCTCAAATCAACATTAATATGAAATCTGGTCAATTATGTAGGGGCTTCTCATGTAAGGGTGAATATTTCTTCAGCCCTGGCTCTGCACCTGACACTGTTCTAAGCATTTTACGGGAGTTGTCTCATTAATCCTCACAACAACCCGATTAACAGGTGGCAGTTTATTCCCCCACTTTATGGATGAGGAAAAGGAAGCGTTCAGAATTATGTCACATGCCCGGGGCGCATGGATAGTTATTGGGGTGGTGAAATCCATGGATTCCTGCTCTTGCCTCAATAGAACAAAAGGAATCCCAGAGGCAATTTACCACTTCTTAAAGATCCCTTTTCACTTCCTGACCTCCCAGAAGTACTTATGATTAAAGCCAAAATCTATCTTTCTAGACCTTCCACTCACTGGGGCCTTAGAGAACAAGTCTAGATCTCTTTACGAAGAACAAGTCTCTCTTCTGCAGACTACATAGCCACGCCCCTTCCTGTTCCGGGCTGACAGGTCAGGACAATCTGCAAGTCCCTCAAACCAGAGGTCTCAAATTCATCTTTGACTCCTCCTCCCCTCCCCAAACCCTCAAAGTCAATCCTGCCAGTTCTCTCTCTTTAATGCTCTATGGATATGTCCCTTTTTTCTTCCACCACAGTGACCCATCTCTAGCATGCATCATTTCTGCCCTTGACTCACACTGTGACCTCCTAGCTGAACATCTTTCTCTACCAGCCTGGTCTGCCCTGTTCTTCACTCTCCATGCTGCAGCCAGTTACTGTTATCCGATAACACAGATCCAGTGTGTTGCTTCTGCCTGCAACCCTCTATAACTCCCCACTGCATTGACGGATAAAGGCATGAAGGCGTGAAAGGGCCAAACCATCTGGCCTCAGTCTTCCTCTCTGTCTTCTCTTCTACAACTGTGCCTTGTCCCCAACATGCTCTCTTCTCTCTCAATTTGCCATCTGTTTTCACTCCTGATATCCTATCAGTCCTTAGTATTAAGCCCCTATTCTTCCTGGCAAACTACTACTCCTTTGCCATATTCAGCTCAATTGTCACCCTCTGATTTCCCTGAGGTGAAAAGAACACCGCCTTCCTTTGGATATTTAACCACTTGTTTTGATATACCATATGGACCTCACAATATTTGTACCAGCTTCTTTTCCTCTGTCTCTTCCTTGCTAGATAGTAAGCTCCCTGGTACCACGCACTCTCCCTTACCTAACGCATGTCTTATATGCCCTGACGTTACTGAAATCCACAGCAGGGACATAACTGGAAATGAGCATTCTTTCCTTGTCAACAAATTAGATTTCATATAGGAATTTTACTTATACCCACTAGATTAGTATCAGCTATTTTTAGAATCCCATTTTGAACTCAGTGTACAATGCCTATAACACCTCTAGGCAGAAGTCAAAAATAAATAACTTAGAAGCTGTTACAAGACCACACTCCCCGTGTCCTTTCCTGAGCTATACCTCATAGAAATAACCGAATAAGGACAAAGCTACACTGAGTAAAGCTACACCAGCCCCATGTTAGGCAACATCACCATCTACTTGCCCAAGCTCCGCACCAATTAGGTCTGTCTTTGATCGCATTCCAGACGGTGTAGGTGGCAACGTATCAGAATTGTTACTAAAAGGTGGGGAAAACTTGTATCTGGTATCATCACTACCCTGGATATCTGGTCATATTCTTTACCATCATTACCCCATTACTCTCCGGAGTAACGAAAAGAACAGGTCACGATGTTACACATCTCGCTTAGGCCCGCAGCCCTGAAGGTGCGCGGACGTTCACGCTGATTGCCCAGGGAGGCATGCCTCCTTCTCGTTCTCAGCAGCCATCTCCTACATCTCACTTCCTGCTGGCATTTCATGCTATTCCACTCCCTCCTCCTGCCCTCCCAAGAAGATTTATTGAGCACTTACTACCTGCCAGGTTTTCTACCAGACATCAGGTATCGTAAAACAAGTAGGACACTGCCTTGTCCTCAAAAGGTTTGCAGTCCAGTGCTGGAGAGAGAGATAAGTAGGGATAACAATGACCAAATAATCCATTCTCTTCTCATAACAAACAGTCCAGGGGCGCCTGGGCCGCTCAGTCAGTTAAGCGTCTCCCTTCGCTCAGGTCATGAGCAAAGGTCATCCAGCCCTGCGTGGGGCTCCCTGCTTAGCGGGGACCCTGCTTCTCCCTCTCTGTCTCTCTCAAATAAATAAATCATTAAAAAAAAAAAATCTGTGCACATCTGGAAAAGGATTTTTCTTTAAAGCACTAATTTCTTCTTTTTATCTGTTCAATGGCCTACAATAGCTCCATATTACTCACATAATAGTATTCATTCTGCCCAGTATGCCTCTCCAGACCAATTATACAGGATCACAATTCTCTCTTCTAAATGAGTCACCTAATTAGAGTTGCCAGATTTAGGATTCCCAAATATTGCATGGGGCCTACTTATATTTTTAAAAAATGACCCATTACTTACCTGAAATTTAAATTTAACGGGGGATCCTGTATTTTGTCTAGCAACTCTACACCTAATTTGACCAGCCAGCCCATTTGCCTTACTGTTAAGTTCACAATGGTCTCCAGCGCTCAGGTAGGCAACTATTCCCATCTAAAATGCATTTTCTCCTCATCTCTCATGCCAATCTCATCTACTATCAGAAGTCTTCTTCAAACTCTTATAGTTAAACTTACAGAAAATATTAAGAAAATACAGAAAATATTAAGTGACTACCTAAAGTGACAGTACGGCAATTTTCTCAAATTCACTGACATTGGCCATTTAGGGGATTCTAGGAGAACTTATTTTTCTTCGAACATTCACATAAACTACTGAAGTTTGAAAAATACTGTTTTACTTAGTTCACTTGAACAGTATAAATCCAAAATTACTTCCCACCTCTTCAGTGTTAAAAGGGTTGGGGGAAGAGGGGAGGAATTGGGTAGATAGGGGGATAGGAGGGGGAGGGGAAGAAGTAACACTTTCTTTGGTACAGACCTATCTCAGCCTGGCCCAGGCTCAGGTCTGATTAGAAAAATTTCAAAGCACTACAATAATCACATTAATTCATGAAAAGAATGTATCCAAGAAGAAATAATTCATAGCTCTACAGTTTAATAAAGTCACAATTTGAAATAAAAAGCAAAAAAAAAAAAAGGTCCCTTATTCCAATGAAATATATTGCATTGTTAAGGTCTAGTATATTACACTTATACACACTTTTGACAGAATATATCATTGCAAATAGGTGACCTTTTCCAACCCAAACACTCTCTAGAGCCCAGTTTTTAAAAAAGGGATTGATTACAAAGGTCATAAACTTCCATAGGGATTTTTTTTTAAAGAGAACAAAATGTCTTTTCAAACATTAAATTATATATATATATATATATTCCCTTACATACACATTATTAATATATTTAGGGGAACCATTATAAAATGGCTGGGCTGTTTTCCAACAGGCTTAAGAAACCAAAGAACAAGGAATTGCCTAAATTTTTCTATTCATTCACAAAATGATTACCTGAAAGACAATGGGTAGACTTCACAGGGAACTGTTTTGTGAGCCTCAGAAAAGAATTAAAATTGGGTGTGTCTGATGCTACTGATAAGAAACAAGTTTCCTGGTAGGTACTTCACACCCTCCCAGGTATATATTTAATTGAGTGACAATTTAGCAATGGTATACCAGTAGTTTAAAAAGATAACACTGCCGTGTAAGGGAATAGCTCCCTTTGTTCATACTGGCATCATTATGGGGCTCTATGACCCATGATCACTGCACACTAATGCACGGCCAGTAAGAGTGGGCTCTGGAGACACAAGGTCTGGATTTGAATCGGAGCTTGGCCATTTGCGCCTTGGGAACCCCAGCTACATAATTTAATCATCCCGTGCCTCAGTGTCTCTACTGTAAGTGTAATAATAGTTACAAAAGATGAGATTTCATCTGTAAAACACTTGGCATAGTTCCTAGCTTAAGGAAAAGACTTCACAAATAGTATTAAAATATAAGATACACAAGGGCAAAGATTTTTGTCTGTCACTGCTGTGGTCCCAGTCCTTGGAACTGTATCTGGAAGGCAGTAGGTCCTAAAAAAATATTTGCTACCATCTGAGTCTCACTTTGGTTGATTTCATTTTGCAATGTTAAAACAAATCCTCATAATTCCATTGTTATTGGAATCTACAACCTATGTATTTTTAAGGGTTTTTTTGTTTGTTTGTTTGTTTTAACCATTCAATGAATTTCTTCCTTTATTTCTAATGAGTCACTTTTTGGCATAGAGAAAACTACAAATTCTATTCACCTTGTCTTTTATTTAGCTACTCTGACAAATTTTCATATTGATTCTTGAGTTTTCCCAATTATCTGCAAGAAAAATAATTTGCTTTTTAATATTTATACTGATTACCTCATTTTCTATCTGTTACATTAGCTAGAACCTTTAAAACAACATTGAAGGAAAGTGACAATATTGGATATCCCTGGCTTTTTCCTGATTTAAATGGAAATGACTTCAGCATTTAACTGTTTTGTGTTTGCTATTAGGTTTCAGTTAATATTCTGAACTTATTTAACTGCTTTCCTCCTATTTCTCTTCAGCTAGAAGTTTGGAATGGGGCTGAATTTTCTCCATTGCCTTTTTGTCACGTGTTGCTATAGCCATGCTGTTTCCCTTTTAGTTTGATAATGTAATGAATTGGGTTGAAGCATGTCCCTGCATTTTAGAAATAATCTACCTGTTCATTTCTTGCTTTCTAGAAATGATCTTACCTATTCATTCCTTGCATTCTAGAAATGATCTTACCTGTTTCTAGTGTATTATTCATTTTACACACTGACAGACTAGTTGCTAATACCTTTCAAGTTTTCAAATCTGGAATCATAAATAAAGGTAGTTTCTATATATTTTAGTATTCTCTCTCTCAGGGGAAGGCACTCTATTAGAATTACGTTAATTTTTTCTAAGCTGAGTTTTAGATATTCTGAGCTTGAGTTTCCTCTGGAACATTCAACTGCAGATACCAAGTAAGTTGCTAGCCGTCCATGGCTGAAGCCTGGCGGAGCGTAATGGAAGGCAGGTGCAGACTTAGGCGCCATTGCAAAATGAGCAGGAATTAAAACCATGAAGACAAATAGCTCCTAGAAAAAAGGAGTTATACCTCAATATGATAAGATCTTCCTTCACTCTTTTAAGTGACTGATGAGGATGAGACACCCAGAAAAAATCTGAACCGTGTAGGATCATGGCATGCCAGACAGTAGAAAGCTTTTAAAAGGGTGATCGGCACTATTAAAAGAGAAAAGGAAATATAAAATGACCCTTGAGAAAATATCCACTTGGTTTTAGCAATAACTAGATATCGGGGACAGCAATTTCAGTAAAGGACAAGCCAGGTAGCAAGTGGAAGACGCACGATAAGGTTGAGGAAGTCTAGATGACGAGGATAGATTACACTTTTAAAAAATTTGGACAATAAAGGAATTGGGTAATACCAAATATATTCGGGAGAAAGATTTTTTTTTTTCAGAATGGGAAAGTTTATAGCATATTCAAGTGTCAAGTGTCAAGATTTTCTTGAAGACGCTAAAGATACCAAAGAAAAAGGAGATACTTCATAAAAAGAAGACCCACAGGATATTGAGAGGAATGGAGACCAAGGCCATGGGATTGGTCTTAAAAGGAACAGGGAGACTTCACCCACAAAGAAGAGATAAAATTATTTTGAAATAAATGGAAAAGTAGATGAAATGTAAATAGTGGCAAGAAGCTGATTCAATTCAAGCCTAATGGCTTCAATTTTGAAGGAGGCAGCAAAGGCATCTGCTGAGAATGAGAAGACACGTCAACTGTCCAAAGAAAGGGCCGTCAGGGTTGCTGTAAATGTTCAGCAGAGTTTAGAAGGTCATGGGTATGGATGGTGGCCAAGGACAAATAAATGATCCATCCCTAGAGGCCAGGTGAGAGGGGAAACCAATTATTTGTGGGAGCATCTATCTGTATTCTATTTGTTTCCAGCAATGCTCAGCCATGGTATAGGAATAGAAAAAAAGTGCTATCACAATGCCAAGTTGCCAGACTAGAGCCTCGGTGAGCACTACACTAGAAGGACAGCCACAGCAGAAGAGGATGGAAAGGAGGCTCACATGATCAACAGTGGGATTCAAAGCTGGGCAGGGAAGAACAGAAGTCTGAGAGATTTGACCAAATCAGGAGAAAAAAAGACATACTGGGAGAGCTGAATGTCTGAAATCAAAGAGCAGTTGTATTGCGAGACAAGACAAACTTCTGGAGTTTAGGATTCCCAAGATGGAATATTTTTCTTTAAGGACAAGAACCTGTTTGCAATCTTGGGAATGGAGGGCTGATGTTCAGTGGTAGGGATAAAGAAGCTCAGTAAGTTAGGGCTAGGATTCAGATGAATCAGCTACAAACTTTTAAAATCTCCCCAAATTATGGCAAGAGAGAAATGACAGGAGTGAGAGAAAGGGTAACAGTTAGTGTAATCAGATTGTATGTGTTTTATTGGACAATGCATTTTCATTAACGAGTGGTGATGGCTGTGCGTATCCAAGATAATGCCAGCTTTCCCCTCTGGCTTCCTGAAGTGTGAGATGTCAGAATAAGGAGTCCTGTGCCCTACTGACAGCTCCCCTAAAGGAGAGGCAGGTTTCAGTTAAAGCAATAGATGAAACTCAGTTAAGACAATGCTTTGATGGAAAAAGCATCTTGCTAAAGACTGTGGATACAGCAAAGATTATTGATGGTGACATGAGGTTTCCAGAGGACTCAACAGAAAAATGTTGAATCAAGGTAATGGTAGAAACATCCAGCAAATGAAGGAAAAAATGGAAATGAGAGGATTAGAATTAATGTTGGCAGGTGACAGGGTGGTCGTAGTGAATCTACTTTGCATCTGGTGATGAGAAACTACAGGGTTGAATCACGGGGCCTCAGAAGTACATGGCCTCAGATATCATAACTCTGGCACAGGGAGGGTTCCAGAATGTATCTTGCTTAATCTCAGGGAAATTCTAATGGCCATGAGAGCTCTTTTCTCAGGGGAGGCTGCCTCCCACCTCCCAGAGCGGTGATTTCTCCACTGTAGCTCTTCCATTCCAGTTATTGAAATTATTTCATTGCAGTGATGTCAAAAATCACCCTCACATGAAATATATAGCGCCAGATATCATAATAAAAATACGATAAGAGAATATAAAAGTTTGGAGAACATATTAACGTATCATGCCATTCTGAACAGTTGTTAGAAAGTAAATTTGGATTTGAGCTTCCCAGAAGACAAAGAAAAGAGGGAAAATGTAAACAATGTATGATTCACAAGGCCCAAGAAAAACACCATTTAATCAGTTAGAGTCCCGGGAACTTTTCTGACTCTAAGAGGGAGTGAAATTTCAGCAGTGTCCATAGGACATTGTGTGGTGCAGTAAACAGAACCCACAAGAGCATCCCTAAGACACTGACAATTTTGCAGCTGTTTATTAAAATGTTCTTTAACACAGGATAATGGCAAAACCCTGATGTGCAGTGCTGTGAAGAATTTTGAGGTGTCAAGGTCAAGTACATAGCTCTCTGGAATGATCCAAAGCATATCTTTTAAAACTATCAGAAGAAATAGCTTAACATCCGGGTTTTTCAGGTAATCTACCATAAATACTATTTTCTTCAGACAACTTAAAAAACGAGAATTGAAAAAAGAAGCATTTGAAGTTGTAACCTCTAGTAAGAACACAGAGTATGGAGATACCATGATATAAGAAAGCCTACATGTGGAATTTTATAAATATAACTAAAGCACACGCATGGAGAGCCACTGCCTGACTGTGCCAAAGAGAGCCATGGGTCACAACCTTCTTCAGGAAGGATTTCTGGGTTTTCTGCAACACAGCTGAGTCACAGAGACCCTGGACAATGTGTTTGGGCAATTTCACAATAATCATTATCTTCCATATTCACAGGAAAATTATGTTGTATAATATTTCAGATTCAGGCCAATTGAATTCTGGAGGACATCTGCAAAAATACTGCATTTTGTCTTCAGACGTCCTTTTTTGGCAGGACCCATTGCCTCCAAAGGCCCAAGCCTAGATGTAGCACGAAGACTATACCAACAGGGTACAGAACGCAAGACACACGTCTGCGATTCTCCATAGCGGTGGACAATGTTTTTCTACTTCTCTGATACCCAAGTTAAGCTCCTTGAAGCTCAGATTATTTATTGCATTACTTTTGTAACCTTTCTCCCAAAGGAACATGTAATCCATACACAGTTGGCATCAAATACTACTGGATGGCAGATTTGTTTTTAAAATGGTAAAATTAGATAACACATCTCATCTAAATTCATGGAATTTTCCCCCCTAATAATAGAGCCATGTGATAGCTTAAAACACACATGCTCTATCATCATTCAGTAGCAGTTTATTCATTAGAACATTCTGCACTCTTCTGAAACTCAGCATATTTCATCACATCTCATATTTGGTTATTTTCCTTCTCAAAAGGCCTTGTTACAAATCCAATGCATTTAGCTACAAAACTATGCCCATAAGGGTACTTGGACAATAGCTTACATTTTAAATTGTAGTAATTGTGGGTGCTGCTGACCTGTCAATCTCAAATATATTTATAAACTGCACACACAAAAATGAAATGAACAAAGTGATTCAGATTAACCAGCTCTGACTACACATTTTAAGAAAATCACTGGGTGTGCCTAGGATCCCATGATAACAATTTGTTACGCATCAGAATGTTACAGCTTTCTAAATGGTAAGTAACTGTTTAAAAATTCTGAAGCATTTTAAAATGTTTCACTTAAACATTTCTGCAATAAAATCTTATTGAACTGTTGCTTTCATTAATTTTCTACAGACTAGAGAGCAAGGAATTCAAGTTCGATTTTTTTTTTCTTCTAACTTTGCCTACTACCAGCAAATAAACTGTGCCTCTTTTTTAAATAAACCCCTGGCCTTGAGTTTTGGCCCCTTAATAGTAGCCTACATGGTTGACTACCCTTGGTGTTAAATTTTCTTAAATTGTATTTCTGTCAGTGTATCATTTTTTTAAGCAATGGACCCTATAATAGCAAGCACTGGTCTGTCAGGAGCGCATTTTAACAGCACGACACAAGTATTTTTCACTACAGGAGACAAACAATGATATGTATTACATGCAGTAAACACTGCCTTTGGTACATAGGGTTCTCTTAGCATTTATCTGTCTAAAATCTCACTGTGTCCTGAATAGGGGGTTGTGGGGGAGGGGGAGAAACCCTCCCTGCCTCATACTAATGTTGCCAGTGGCTACAGTATAGCATTAGAAAGAGTCACTGCCTTGCCACATTTCTCAGGAAAGAAAACCTTGATTTAATATTAAAAGAACAGAGCAAGGCAGTTTAGCTCATGCTTACAGAGTCCTTTCCTTTCAACTACCACATCTTTCTGTTACAACTCTTTCCCCAAGTATCCATACTTCCCCCCCTCGTAGCCACGAGTATGAGTATCACTCCCAAACAACTTTCAATCAAGCTTAAAAAGCTTTTTAGAAGTAACAGTGCTCTCCAAATTGGGCGTGCATAAATCCCAGGGATGCTTAAACAATTATCGGCATTTCTATTTCTATTTATTGTATATCTTATCCTTTAAAAGAGTCTAATTGAAAAAATGTGCAACGGAGTATTTATGATTTGTAAATATACATTTAAAGTAAAGGCGTATACTTAAACTTCTTTAGGAATAAAGGTACATAATCAAAATGTTTAGAGAGTGTTGTGAAAAAGAAGCCCAGTGAGAAGATACTGGCATTCAGTCGTCCTTGCCACCTGAGGAAAAAGCTGCAAACATCAAGACTATGCAGGAAACCTAAAGCAAGCTGCGATTTTATATATAGTTTTTCCCTATGGGATAGTCAATGTAATGCTTCACAAGGGCCATAGAACTTTCTCATGCTAACATGTGGAGAGCGTGGGCACGTTAGATATTTCAGAAACCTACCATCTCAGGGACAAAGAAAATCGCACGTTCGATAATTCCCCCCAAAGATTCCAATTCATCTTCATTTATGTAAAATATACTATAATCCTAATTTAATAAATTCTAATAATATCCACCGTGAAATACTTTTTCCCATATGCCTTCAGGTACACATGGCATTTCGGCATTTCTTCATCCCTCTTCTTTGTAAATGAAAAATTGATAAAAGATCTTATGACAGTAGTAGCTTCTCATATTCCTGATTACTAATCATTCTTAAACAACATATCTTAATCCACTTCTTTAATTTTCTCCTAATGTTTAATTTTCCAACTATCTTATCTTCAGAACTCAGCGCTATCCTTTCTTCATAAGAACAGAAACTCACATTGGAGGGTCCATCAATGTGTTCAAATCTTTCTCTATGGTGTTCCCTTGACACTCACTGACAATTCTAGGAATGGGTCTATTGCTCCTATTCACAGATGGGTAAACTGAGGCTTGGAGAGGTTGAGTAACTCGCCTAAGAATATACAGCTGAATGTAGGACAGGGCAGTTTCCACATCTGGACTCAGCACCATTATGCTACTTGACGTGTCTAAAATCGAAGGATTAGATCTAACCTCACCTACTTTGGAAGATGCTGAGGACATTAAGAAGAACTGGCGTGACTTTTATCCTTTCATAAAGCGAGACAGAAAGTAAGAACCAGCAGATGAATGCACCATAACAGCAACAGATGACTAATTTGCCATTAATGATAGTTGGTAGGGGAGGGGGCAACACCCAGTGTGGTAGAACAAGAAAAAATACAGCGTAAAATGATTTAAAATACACTGGTTGTGTTAGAATGAATGTAGGATAAGCTTGTGACTGTAAAAAACCGAGTTGTGGTTAAAAATGAAAGGCTCTGTTTACTACCCAGCAGATAAATCCTCAAAGGAAAATCGAAAAATTTTTTTTTCAACTTAAAATCTGAAAATGTATAACTTTTTCTCAAGTCACTGCGGAAATCTACCATTGATCAAGAACACAAGTCATTTAACACCTTTAGCCAAATAAGCAAGTGGTCTCTATTAGCAAAGACAATTGCTAGTTTAATAATTACTACTACCAACATTATTTAAATAACAAGCAAACTGTCAGGTCAAGATCAAGCAACTTTTCCTTAAAATCAAGCTCAAATTGATGTGCTCTGGTAGGTGAGAATCACAAAATGATTAGGAATACAGGTCTTTAACTCAACCAAGACAAGATGGCAGGGCCTACAGATGTCCCATCTACCAAAAAAATAGGAGGGCTGCTAGAAATTGTAACAAAAAGAAGCACTCAGGATGAACAAGATGACAGTAAAAATCAAGATTTGTAAAGCCATTTGGCCACCACCTTCTTGTAGCTTTCTGAAAAACAGGTTTTGGATTTCTTTGTGTTGAAGTGTATTTTCAACGCTCATCCATTCATGCTGTGCCTCTGTGTAAAATTTCCAGGCACATTAGTACAGCTTCTCAGCCAATCCTCATGATCCATCCCAGCCCATTTTATAAATATAAATACAGGCTCAAGTACTTTGATTTGTATTTAAATTTTAAAGTTTTTTTTTCATTTTTAAAAGTAAAGACAGTTTGTACATACAAATCCCACTCTCACAAACAGAAATGCATATTCATCTTTTAGTTTTCAAGAATAATCCTTAGCACTTCTTGATGTGAAACTAAAATTAGTGAACTGGGGTTAGGTTAGGAATGGGAAATAGGAGGATAAACAGAACGTTTATGTAACAGTTGCTCCATCTCATCAAAAATACGATTAAATAAATTGTTTTAAATAACAACAGGACTTTGATACATTTCCTCTAGATGGTGGATTTGGAAACATTTACAATAATTAAATATGTTATTTTAAATATTTTATACTAGAAAATAATTTAATAAGGCTTGGCTTGACTTTTAAAAATAATGAAAGTTATCACCCTTCAGAGGCCTTTGAAAAATCCACATCTTTGCAATTTTTATTACCCAAGTATTCAAAAACTATCAATTACGCTGTGATCAGGACAGAGCTTAACAGCATCTTTGGCCATGGTGTTATACTCATGCATGCTGTGTTGGTAGCCTTAGCTTATCAACATGGACATTCCTTTGTATTTCACCTTGAAATACTACCATGTATACATTGTCCTGATGAGTTCTGTAATCCCAAATGGAATGCTGTCTGGAATAGCTTATCTCAATAAGCTTCACAGCAATTCCCACACAGAAGTATTATCACTTCCTTATGGAACATTTAGAAAAGTATAGGGCATCTTGGTTGTAACAGCAACAGGGAATACCATGGGACCACCTAATGGTTGCTTCTAATCCTTGTCTCTCTGCTTTTACTCATTTCAACCATACTAACATCCTTGATGGTCCTCAAACACATCAGAAAAGCTCCCATTGCAAGGACTTTGTATGGGCTCTTCCCTGTGTCCAGAATGTCTTTCATCTACAACCCCGTGGCTGGCTCCTTCACCTTTTCAGTTCTTAAGTTACCACCTCAACAAGAACAATGTTGAATGAGAAAATGGGGACCAATGACATTAAGCATTTAAAAGGGGTGTCAATTTTACCTCTGTTGACTGTACCGATATCTGTGATAAGAGAAGAAAACAATGCAAATTGCATGAAAGTTACAGAGCTAACTTTCCTTGCATCCAAAATACAACTTGCATCCAAATACCTTGCATCCAAATACCTATTTGCATCCAAATACCTTGCATCCAAAATACAACTATGAAGCTCAAAGCCCAGCTTCTGTAATAGGACTACTAGCTCACAAAAGGATTTTTAAAGAGCCCAATTTTTATATATTATTTATAACCTCTCTTCCTCAAAAATTCTTCTAATCTCTTCTGAGTATACCTCTTCTCATTCTCTATATTGCTTCCCTGGGACATAACTAGGCTTAACCTCTTTACATATTTTACTTAGTTATTGAACAAAAAATAGTGACGACGTCAGTTGTAGAAAATTTGAAAAATCATTTGCCCTTAAGTTCTTCCCAAATTTCTCCTTCTGTCTACCTTATTCTTTACATAGTAAAATATTAATAACTTTGTTTATATATTATATAAAATCAATTAGAAATATAATATTCCACATTCATTATTTATAGGAATGAAGTATTGATACTCAAATATTCATTAAGTAACTAAATGGTTTCATTTTTTAAATGTTAGAGAGATAGCAAAGCGTGTAATCACAAATATAAACTCCATTACTACCCACTCAATAAGGACGTGCTGTGGAAAGAGGGGATTCTTGTAGCTTAGGAACTTTCCAAATTTTTTTTTCTAATAAATAGCCACAGAAAATACTAGTTTGTAAGTTTTAAGGCAATTGTATAACTTATAATTTCTTTGTATCTCCCAAAGCACAAATGATCTCTCAGTGGAAATTCACATGCAATACTTACAGGCTTTAAAATTATGTTCATAGTAGAGTTGAACTTCTCACCTGGAAAATACAAATAAACCTGCCCACTGAAACTAATACTCATATTTAGTGTTAGAAGTTATGACGGCTTTTTCCATTTACCTCTCTTACTCCGTCCCCCATTCATCTAAGCAAAGTAACAGGTATTAATCACTCATCTCACTCGGTCTAATATATAGCTATCGGCCAGAATATATTTTTTTTGAGTAGTTGATAAACACAAAAGAAGCATCATGTTTCATGCCATAGGTATTCTGAAATGTAACAGCCCTGCACCTGCTATTTTGGGGGAAATGGGAGCCATCTATTAAGGGACATCACATAAGAGATTTTGAAATGTTGTAACAACAAGGGAACAAAATAATTTCAAAAATAGTATGACCCTCTGTTGGAATTTAACAATAAAAGCATAGCATTGTTCCAAAAGTTTTAGAACATGAGAATAAACTAGCAAGTCCAAAATGTTCTTTTTCCTCTTGAAGTTGCCTGTTGGGATCCCACAACATAAATGTGATGGGAATTTATTTTCTCTCAGTGGTATTTAGATTACTATACAGTGTTCACATTAGCACATTTTATGAAGTTTCCTTCCCCTTTACTAGTCCTTGTCATATCTGATATTTATGTTTACTAAAACTGATTTTCTGTTTTTATTAGTAGGATGGGTTTAATGTAGATGATGTTTTACTGCATTAGTAATAACAATTTTATTTAAATATGGCTTTGTTGTACTCCTCTGCAAATAATCTTTGAATTCCTGAGAGTCTTTTATTTTCCCTGTAGCCCAGTTGGAGAGTTTTTAATATTAAATTGAATCATAACAACACATGCTGGTTAGAGTCTAACTTAATACATGCAGCTTAATGTTAATTTTCCAACTTCAAATCAGAGATCTGACTATTCCAAGATGATTATTTATCTCAAGTGTGATTTTGTTTTAAACTAGTAAAGTCCACAGCTAGAGATTTTTGCATCATAAAAAAACTGGCACTCTGAAGGAAAAACAAATTAGCAAAAGATTTGGAATCTTTACATAACTATACAAAATATTATTGAGGTGAAGATGCTCTATCAAGAAGTTATGGTAAAAGAAGGAGAAGGCAGAAAAGGCACAGGTGAATGCACAGGTGACTGATGTGGGTAGTTTGCGAATACAGTAAATATGTTTGATGAATATAATAAAAGGGTGTGCTTAGGTCCTAACTCCTTTAGAGGAAAGTTATCAATTAATATCAATAAAAAGGGTCAAAAAAACCTCAATAAGCTTTAAAGTAAGAACTAAAAATCTAAGTGCCACATTTCCTGCTTCACAATGTAAACTTCCACTTCAAAACAAATTTCTTATAAACAGCCTGAAAAGGGAAATATATGGTTAATCATTAAAACAAGTGTGTTATGATGGTAGAAACAGGTACAGGACAGACAGTATCAAACTCCATCAGAGCTGAGAAAACCAGAATTGGGTGATAAAAATCACAAGGGAATATACTTGAGCATTCTATAGTATTCTAAAACTTGTCTTTCCTCTTAGGATGGTGAACACCCTATTAGAATAAGTCAGTGCTCCAGTTACAATCCTAAGAAATTAGCTGGCATCAAGTATCTAATTTTACAAGTTTCAAAGCCTGTCGAATGATGGTGATCTGGCGAAAGTCAATCACGACAAAAGTTAATGTTCACTCTAAGGTCATACAGAGTCTACTATGTGTATGTGCAGCGTGAATATACAAACTGACACCTCTTTAATGCTTAACTAGGGGAAATTCAACATATCTGTAGGCGTAATCACTTGTATAAGCCAACAAAAAATTAAAATGAAAGAAAAATGCCTTTTTGAAGAAACATGGTTAATGCAAATGTTGTTTAAAAAATATCTGGGCAATTGAATAGAAAAAATATTGTTGTTTTTATTTTTACTTTCCTTGTTTTCAAGATCTCCTCCTGCATTGACAACTCTTATACTGATTAAAGTGAGAGATGTTAGCTAATTTATTTTGGAAGACAGGATGTGGTTGCAGTATATAATTCTGAGTAATAGAAGACATTCACAGGAACAGGAAAATGTTTTCAAACCAAATGCAAAAATAAGATTTCAATGCCTCCCAGGGTAATGAAGGAAAATATAATGGTTGCTTAAGGTGGTGTAATTCTTCTTTTAGGTTATATAATTTTTATGTGAGGCAAAAACCTGAACTACATAATACATTTCTACAATGCATATATTCATCAAAACCATTTACAAAATTACCACTTTCAGCATATTTTCAAAAGGAGATTCCTTAATAAATTATGTTTATGCAGTCAAAACACAGCATTAAAATTTATTATTAGTCACTTAATGGAAGTTAATGGTGAGTTTATAAATGAAATGCTGGCTTACTTTGATATACTCTAAGAGCAACCAAAAATAGAGATTCTTTCCCAGAGTTCTATGTATTTATAAAGTGCCAAATAAGCAATTTTAGCAACTCTCAAATGTAGTTTTTCCAGATGCATTTAATCCTAAATATACTTGTAGAAACAGAATATTTTTCTGCTAAGTCAGGTATGTCTAACTTATCCATCTCACGTGTAAAAACTATCCTGACTGAAGTATTCCATGCTTTATAAAAAGATTTTTAAAAACAGTAAAAATATAGAAACAGTGTGAATTATTTTCGCATTTTCAATATTCTTGAGGGAGGTATTTTCGATGAAAATATCTTGTCTATAAAACAAGCCAAAACCAAACACTCATTCACTGAAAATGGATGCATTACAGAATAAGGACAGAAAGATATCGTCGATAAATTTATAAATGAGACATTCTATATGTAGATAAAATACTTTGAACAGAGACTGCTGCAGAAGATTTGTCGCTTAGGAAGTCCACCAATTTTTCCTAAAATGAGGGGCACTCTCTCAAAGTATTGTACGAAACAAAACGATCGCTACTGATTTGTACTGGTCCTTGAGTAGTATATAGTCAAAAATGTTTGAAATAAAATTCAATAATGCTTTCCTATGATAAAATGTAGACTTAAAATTACAACTTCTTATAAAGCTTTAAATAAGGTAAGATCATTTACGAGGAATAGAACAATATTTTTAAGTGATTGTCTAATACACTCATATGCTAAAATATTTCGTAATACTAAGATTAGTTACACATTTAAATATGATAAAAATTATGATTATAATGAAGTGTTAAGAAAACTCAAACGAAGCTTGTAGAAAAGAAGTTCATTTGGGAGGAGTTTAATTGATTGTAAAAAGCTTCAATTTTCAGAATTCACAATAAAAAGTGATTTTTCAGATAATAATAATGCAGTGATTTCTGGGAAGTTATTTTCAACTGCCTAATATTAAAAAGAGGACAATGAAGGAAAAAAAAGAATAAACACTCTATTCAACACAAAAAAAGTGTCTACGCAGTGAGTTGTCAGATAAAATAATACAAACAACATATTCGTGCTTGTAATTATGTACTGATACGAATTTAACCTTATATAAAAATTTAGAGGCACCAGATTTGATTAGTGTGAAATAGAGTTATAGCCAGATTAATACCCTACGTAGCATTTAATTTTCATTTTCTATTTGAAAGTTATTATATTATTATATTAAAGCATGTAAAATTTGTAGTCAGCATAACAGTTTCAAATCCTTTCTCTTAATTGACCACTATGGTGGCACACGAAGCATCGTTCTCTCCCAGCAGCTTCATTTTAAACAAATCATTCTCAGATATAAAAATAGCAAATTACATTCAATTTTATATAAGGCATTTTCGGCTTCTCATATAGGAAGAGCTATATAAGCAGCTTCTATGCTATATATCACAGCACATGGCTTTGAATACATTCTTTGCTGAGACCCCATTCGGAGATACAAGATCTAGCCTTCAGCGACTTGATGCTTAAAATACACAAGAAGTTTTAGGCTTAACAAAAAAAATAAGCAAAAATCCGCCCAAACTCTTGAGTGGTCAATTCTGATATTCTTTACTGCCTCCAAGTTGAAAAGTAAAGTAGTTTGTTATTTCTCTGCTTCTGGCTTCTTAACACTTGCCACAAAATTTTAATTCTATGATTCCGATTACACATTAACTACTTTTTTCATATTTTCCAAACTGAAACAAGGATGATAGATAGATCAGCAGAGCCTAGAGTCCTGTGAACATCCTAAGACCGCTGTATTTATACAATAATTATTAATCTACTTTGGGCATTCTATTAGTTGTAAGCTCTAGTTCAAGGTACAAAGATGCTTCCCTTGTCTAATTTGTCATAAGTTCAACTTAAAAAATAAAAAAGCTACAAATGTGTTGGATACATTTTTTAACATACACATTTTCTAGGTCTTGGTGTATAAATATTGATGGGCAGATTGGCTTCATAGTTTAAGGCAAGAAAGCATGTTAACAGCGGAAGTTTTAAAAGTCAATCCCTCTGTTTCTTTATCTAATGAATTTCCGAAGGCAGAGAACAATCTTACAAACTGGCAAATTCTCTCTCATCAGATATGTGCGTTGTATATTTTACAGAAAAATAGAAGATATTATACCAGCCCCGTTATGGAAAATGAATTGTTAAGATCTGGAATTCAGTACATAAAGGGTAAAATCCTCTTTCTTTTCTTAAATATAGCTAATTGTGTCACGAAGAAGGAAAAAAATCTGAGAGAAATCATATTTACCATAATAATAGTTTCTATAACTCTAAGAAAATATCTTATGATTTAAATTCTTGTATTCATTATTCAAAGAACTTGAAAAAACATGTCATCACTACCACTACTCAAAGTAATGCAAAATAAAATGTTATAACTTCAAGACTCATTGTTCAGCATAAGAAGTGTTTTTCGTCTCCTTTTTTGGAAGAAGAAGTTAATTAGGAAGTTAAATACAATCGGCAAAAATATTTCACTCTTCTCTAAATAAGAAAAAATTATCTGGGCCAAGATAATACCTACAATCAATACTTTACCAGTACAGATAAAACTAGTTTTTTTCTTTATCATTTTCCATATTCTTACTTACTGATGCCTACCAATTTAGACAAATACAAATCTGTAAGTTATTTTTGGCTTGTTTGGTGCCTTAAAGAAATCACACACTATCCAAACACCAAAAACAAAATAAAACCACTTGTGCATAGGATTTAAATGGTTAAGCATCGACTACGCAAAATACAAAAAGGAAATGTGAGCTAAGGGAAACGAGAAAAATTATTTTCAAAGCTCCCGAAGACAGCCACAGAATATTACTTGCTCACTGATCATATTACAGATTTTGTGTAATTAATAAACAATTAGATAATAACAATTTTACATAAACCTTTATTTTTCTTAATTTCGTCTATTACCTAAAATTATGCTCTCACACAGCAGGCATCCAAAAAACATTTTTGAATGACTATACCATTCAAAGAAATTAATTTATAAATAAAGTTTACCTAATTGCATTTGTCTATCTGACATACAGAATTAGACTATTAAATTTCCAATAAGAGACATGCTGCTGAACATCGACAGTTTCACTGAGATACACACTTCTTATATAAAACTACATACCATGTCTGCAGCATAATCTATAACATACAACACAGTGTTTTAAACACATTCCAATCCCCCATTTCACCTCTACAATTTTTTAAGTATTGATGAATTACTCCCTGCCAAAGAAGTCACATTATATACAACAAACCCTCAGTTTAAATAAGGAATAAGCTTGCTGTTAACAACTTAGTTTGAAATGTTAACAATCCTTAGGCTGTTAACATAACAACTGGTCATTAATGTGGTAATGACCAATTTAAGAGGAAATTATACTCTGAGAAATGAATATATTGGCAATCAGGACCGGGGTTTTGATTTGAAAGAGTATGATTTTTTTTTTAACAAGTTAACGAACTATAAAAGTTTGAGCCTATCGGAAATTAAGTTATGTCATGAAAAAAATATCTATCTCAGAGAAAGATAAGCATTTCTGATACGGAAACTATTTTGATAACTCCCTTTCAACAAAACACTTACTGGAGATTATCAAATGGCAGTTTAACATCATATTTTTATTACCATCAAGAAGACTAACATAAAACAAGTCTCAGGTTTCTTTCTGAGCTTGCTGCTATATTCACAACTACAAAACAGTTTAACTCACAATACAGGGAGTTCATTGGCAAAGTATAAATTTTTAAAATCCAGCTATTTCAACAAACTTTCTTTAAATCTTACATAATTTTTATCTTTATTGCTTATTAGAACACCTTAATCTCGCCCAGACTATACAAACTCTTTGTTTTGGAGTTGTTGTTACGTAAATCCCCTTGACACACTGCAGTTGTAAACAAATATAAAAGTCAAAAAAAGAGTCGAAAAGCCATGACTATTGGTTAGTGAACTTAAAGCAAACTAGGAAGCATTGTTAAATCACTGAAAGCAAATGCAAACGCTTTATGTGGAAATGAGGCTCTAACTCACAATGAGCAGAGGAAAAATTTTTTATTTCAAAGAAAAAGTTCAAAGACTGAAGTTCTAAGAGAATTCACGGAATAAGTTAATTCTGATTAGTTGTGCCACCACAATAAGGGAAATCCTGGCTATACAGTCACTTCCCATTGTTGGCACCTTGCATGTATTTTGTGCTCTTGGAACACAGAGGACTAGTAACAAGTGGTCATAATTAGCCAGGAGGCTGTCAGGTGAGGCAGTCCTAGGAGGGGGAAGAGTAGAATCTGATAAACTGTTCTGGATTCACCCTTTTAAACTACCTCTACTCAAATGATATATATTTTTAGATTAAGATTAAATCAGACCAAGAAATAACTGAATTACATACAGGGAAGCACCAAATTCCCTAGAAAAGACTTCTCCAAATGACCAAGATGGTTAAGGAGCTACGGCTGATTGATAAATTTTGTGTCATAAAGGAAAAAAAATCAAAATAAATCGCTTAATGTCAGGCTAGAAAAATGATTAATTGTATCAAATATGAAAACCCATATGATGCCATATATCATTTCTCTAATTTGATAGGTCCTACTTTATTAATATATGTAATTTGCAGCTGAATCAAGTCACAAAGTTCCCTGAAAAGCAAAATAATTTTTCTTAAATAGAAGCTCATGTGTTGAGTGCTAAATGCTGGGAAACAGGTTTAGTGGGCTTCATGGTTTCTTAAGCAAGAACATATGAATTGTCCTCAAACTGTTCAGATGTTTCCAAGTTTAGAGAGTGGCTATCATCTCCCCGTAAGGATGGAGATCTTTACTGTGTTAATTTCCATAACACTACTGGCAAGTCTGAGGCTGTTACTGCTCAGTGATATCTTTGTGATGACCACTTGGAATGCCACTGAGGGTGGGGGGATGTATTCACACTTGGGGAAAGTTTTCAAAACCATATAATAAACATGCTAACAAACACCAGCTAATCTCAAACTGCTTTTCGTTGACAAACCAGAAACAGAAGATAGCTGAATAACTCTCGGGTCAAGCTCAGCCTACTTTGTCAGTTTGGTGTAAGACAACACTTACGTGCTGATTTCTACCAAATACATCCTTGCCGCGAACTGGAGGTTTCCTTCTGGGCAGTGGGATCACCTATTTCTAACTATGAGCATCTAGGCAGGCCAAATGGAAACACTTGAGATACGAGACTTTCTTGGCCATTCCTTGAGCAAGAATTTGCATACGAGGCACCTGGCAACATTTTGAAGGCTGACAGGTCAACGTCTTTCAGGAATATAAGCTAGTAGTAAGGAAATGAAACCAAAAAAAAAAAAATACACTTACAAAAGTATTTTAAAAGGAATCCAGTCATCACTGGTGTGCAAGGATAATTCCTACCTCAGATAGTCTCTGCGACAAAGGATAAGATTAGCTTTAGTGTACAGGGTGGAGCCCACCTCTCCCAAGCGACAGTCACAGCAGGCACACTTCAGGCAGTCTTCATGCCAGTATTTGTCCAGTGCCTTTAGAAGATACCGGTCCTTGATCTTTCGGTTGCAGCCAGCACAACCTTTCGGCTTGGTGTCTGGCTGGACTGAGAGCATTTGTATACCTAAAGGAAGACAAAAACAAGAAGGAGAGCTGGGACTACAAGAAGATGCCAAAAGACCTTAAACGAGCTTCATATTTAATCCTGAGTGTCTCAAGGAACGTTAGACTTTCCTCTGTAAGGGGCATACCAAAACCACACTCAATTTTTGAAACAAAAGGCTCAGACATTATAAAGTCCTTAGACTTTACATAAATCATTTAGAAAGTCACACATACAAAGTGGTGAAAATAACACATTCTTGGTGTATATGGTAAGTTGGCATTATACACACCAAGTTAAGCAACCTTAAATAATTTTGTAGAGTCCCCCGTTGTCTACATAGGGTGGTTCCTTTGGGAAGAAAATGTGAGTGAATGGCTAACAACGTTAAAGAAAGCTACTTAACAAACTAGTACAGGTACAGGCTATAAGAGTCAAGAATGAGTTTTTCTTTACTGGTTAGAAATTTGCTTGCTATGTGCTTGGTGGTGGAAGAGAGTGCACCCTTCTGGGATTACACTAACCTGACTTAGCAGTGGAGATGTTTATAGTTAAACACACAGTGCAGTCCTCCAAAAAGCTCACCAATACTATATTGCTTAGTTGCATCCAAATACTTCCTTCTGTGCTCTTGATATTTCAAATTATTCCTTATGTTAAAATTTTAAAAATGAATCTATACTCACAAAAACATCAGCCAGTGCCTCTATTAATGGCAGCTTACTTCACTGTATACTGCACGCTTTGATATAAAACTAAAGTACAGGATTAATTTATTACCATAAACATGTACCTATTTATTTTATAAGGGAAAGAAAAAACAACAGAAGGTAAAATCTAAATATATATAATTTACATAAACATATGTACATAAATATATTATACGCATATATCTATAGTGCACTAGACATAGGATGTTTATATATTTCAGAGATAAATCTCCATCAGAAATAAGGAGTCTAGCTGGGTTCTGTAGGTTTTACAACTTGACTGAAATTTTTTCAATGAAAGGCTATTCCCCTTTGAGTTTCTTCTTCTGTCCCAAGTGTCAAACATGCAGCTTAAAAAAAATAGAAAAAAAAGCTAGACCAACTATTCAGAACTTCGCATTTATCAAATAAGCCACTCTAAGCACTATGAAATACTGTAGACATTCGATTCCCAACTCCCTCATTTTACAAATTGTGAGGCAGAGGCCTAGGAGAGTTTAAGGACTCGCTCAAAACTGAATGACAGTGGAGTACTAGATTTGGTGGTCTCCTTACAGTCCAGAGATCCCGCCCCTAGAGGATGCTTCCTCTCCTACGCAGAAAGTTTTAAACTATACAAAACACCAAATGAGGATGCACTTGAAACAGTTCCAAGAAAAGAAATGCCAAGCTATGATCTTAGAGTATTTCCCTACTCCAAAGTAGCTAAACTCCTTTAGTTTCCTCTGGTGCCCTTCTGATGAAGGCTTCACGTCCATTAGCTTCACAATCTTTTTTTCTTTTTTAATGACACTGGTAAGAGACACCCAGGCACTGTACCCTCAGAGCTGAATAACTTTTCTCGCTACAAATAATACATGGATTGCACATAATATCGTTATGATGCTGAACTTCCATTAGAAAAGAACTTCTCTGGCAGAGCAATGGAAGAAGGAATGGCGGGGAAGAAAGCAGGGTGGCTGTTTTTTCTACATGATATGCATAGCCGTGGTAGTCGGAGCTGCAGGCTAGCAGCTGGATTTGTACCGAAGAGCAGGTGGTATTCCTATAGCCTGCTTTCTGTTCCTTTTCTTTGAAGGAGCTGAGGGTCTAGTGTAGATTAATCATAACCCTTGATAGCTCTGCTAAATCTCACTCTCTAGAACTTCTAACAAATGAAGTTTCTTTGATCAGAACTAGTTACCATCTTCGAGCAAGGTTCCACAAGGAATAAATCCCATTAATTACAGTACAGAACATATCCAAGTGCCTCTGCACCATATACCTGGGGGAGGGAGAAATTTTGATTTACGAAATGACACTCTGTATTTCACTATTGAAGACATCAAGAGACATGAGTGGCTATTCTAATTAGCTAATTTATAAGGCTATTAGTTTTTCACATCACAAAGCTGAAAGAAATTTTAAAATCCTTTTCAGTTGTAGCTCAGCCCTATTGCCCTTAGCTGAATTACTACCATCAAGCGTAGAAGGTCAGCTATCTTTATTCAAAACACTTTGCAACCAAGACAGGGAATACCAACATTTGGCACAAGTAACACTACCCTGCTTGTCTTCACAAAATGTTTTTGTTGTGTTGACATTTTAATTTAGCACTCGGAGGCCAATTAATATTTGAAACTCTTACTTTCTGTTTGGCCTTGGGCTTGAAGGAGTTTGATATTTTGCACTCCATCCTGGTACCTTCTTTTTGAGAACAGCATCACATTTCTCTTGGAGAGGAAATCTTTTCAATAGGATGCAAGTTAACAGTCGTAGAAAAAGAACTATTTAGTAGTCGCCACATTGCCACATACCTAAAAGGCACAAAGCATCAGCAGCCCCCCTCACCACCCTGAAGAGCCCGACTGGGTAGAGTTATGTGTTCGGAGCTGAGAAACATTTCACAAGTTGCTCATAGCACATCAGGACTCATAACTAGTTTTAGATTGGCATGTAAATTGTTCTGAGGGAAATTCTTATTGCCTCTGAGACCCTGCCATTCTGAGTTATTTGACAGTTTAAGGGAAATCATAATTAAAAAAAAGACATAAATAATAGCCTGTGCAGTGTGGTGTGCAGAAATAAGTAGAACCATTTCATTTAAACTCTGGTGAGCTTTTAATTGCCTGGATTGCATTGTGAGGCGGCCTAACGGTTGATTGCCTCCATTATGTTCCCTTGTTCTGTGCCATTCATCCGCGCAGTCTCAGCTTCAGTAGTTAACACAACAAAGTAACCACAACTCCACAACACACAGGGGCTTAAAAAAAATAATCATAATCAAAGATTTGCAGCACTTAGACACAGTCTTTTATATTTTTGGACTAACTACACATAGTGAATGGAAAACATTTTGTCCCTGTCGGAAGATTCACAGAGAACAATTTGGGAGAAGGAACAGGAAGAGGGAATACATAAAGGGGGTTGGCAGAGATGAGGTGCCTCAGGAAGATGCTAAAATGGGAATGCAGGTTCTGCAGCTGGGAGCAGTGACACAGATTAAAAGAATTTGGCCAACGTGGCCATTCGATTGCCAAGAGGTACCAAACAAAAGATTTTTTCTCCTCCTGCCCATCTTCATCCTCTCCCCAACCCCCAGACCCGACTGGAGAACTGGATTGGGCCTAAAAGCTTGTTTCTCTCTGTTCACTGGCCCAGAGCATCCCTATAGGCTGCAGCCCCCTAAGGGACAACAATGCAAATAGATGTCCCCAGATCTCAGGCGCTGGAGCTGCCTAACTCTGTTCTGCCCCTTCAACTCCCAACCCCCTCCCCAGCCTTCCACCACCCCCTCCCCTTTTCGAGCAATGGAGCTGGGAACCAATTTGATTCCCTTTTTCTCCAATGCAGCTGCAAGGCTCAGAGATACTGACATTTTTCCACTCTTATCAGTTTAATTACAGTTACCATGGCAGCAAAGTGCTAGTGCTTGGCAAAGGCCAACAAGAGATTTGCAAGACTGAGTTCAATTTTGATGCAGCTCACATGCAAAAAAAAAAAAAAAATACTACTACTAATAATAAAAAAAAATAAGAAACATACATACATTCTAACAAAGAATCCCTTGCGGAGTTTATGCTCTAGCCTTTTGTGGTTGTGTCTTTGCAGCCACACAGGGATGATTTGCAAAGAATGTAGCAGTATTTGTTGCACCTAGCAAGATTAATTGGTTTAAGCAGCAGTCTTTCAAAGCAGTTACAACAATAATATTTCGGATCTTTTTAAAAAGACACAAAAGCAGAAGAGCAGGAAAGCTTTTGAGCAGCCAAGAGTGCCAAGCGCCGGCAAAGTGCATCTATGATAGATTGTAACCTTACCAAAACTTTTCTCCTTTTTCTGCATGAGTTGACTTAGGCGTGCCTGAGTTGCAGCAGCTTCGCATTGAGCACCAAGCCCAAGGTAGAAGTGGAAGGGGGTCTCCTGGATTTAGCTCAAGTGTGGACCTGGTGCGCAGCCTACACTGCCGAGGACCGACTATTGTGAAGCCACTTTGGGAGCGGGTCGGAGTGGCGGCAGGGGGTGGGGGAAGGGACGAGGGCGGCCAGACGAGACAGAGCGCACACACAGAGCCCCTCGCAGTGTGGCAGTGTGCAAAATGATGGCGAATGACAAAGCCACATGCTTCCCTAACTCTGCCCGTAATCCTAAAATCCCAGCGGCCCCTTTTAGCTTCGTGGTAACAAATGGATTTGATTAAACTGTCACATGCAGCGTTAGCATAGCATATCATGTTCAATATGAAAAAGATCATAAATCTGACTTGTATTTCATAACAGCAATCTGGGTAGCCCCCGTAAAATTGTGCTGCATCAGTTTGAATCTCAACGTCGTAGGACATAGGCACCTTGTTCCAGGGAACCTCTCTCTTGTGGCCACTTCTCCCCACCCCTCCCCCCACACACAAATAGTCACTTTTCCATCTCTCAGGAACATTTTCTTATTATGGAAAAGTGGGGAGAGGCAGAAGTGTCGACAAGGACCAAAAGATTGCAATTTCAACTCTTGGGGGAGGGGGCTGTGAATTCCAGCAAGTGCATAGAGTGGGTCCGGAACCCACCTAAGCGCTGAATTCCCTTCCAATGGGCCAGGCCAGAGCGAACCTCTCTCCTAATTCCAAACTCTCCCTGCCCCTCGCTTCCCGGGAGTCAGGGGTGTGGAAATGCTGCGGCTCATCTTGAACTTTGACTATTACCCGCTCGAGTCGTACTTGAGACATTCCGCGCCGCAGCCGCTCTCCCTCCTTCCATCAACATCTTCCGCCTGCATCTATTTCATGTCTCATCATAAAAATAATGAAGCCTCACATGATTTAAACAAAACCGTCTCAGCAGAGCTGCAGCCCGAGTGAAAGTTGCAGTGCGGAGCTGGGCTGCAGCTCCAGTTTATGCCTCATTAGGAGAGGCTGGGGAAGAAAAAAATACCCACATCCGCACACGCACGCGCGCACCCGCAGACACACACACCACAAATAAGCCGACGCGTGTGTACACAGTTGCTGCACTTACCTTCTCAATTAAGCGATACAGGGGGAGGCCGTTCAGAAAGCACAGTGGCTGCTTTGTAGTGCTTCTCCTTGGGAAAGGTCAAAAAGAAGCATTGTTTGAAAAAAAAAAGAGGGGGAGGGAAATCTCTATTTTTTAAGTTTAAAATAATGAGGTCCTCAAGGATCCGCCAAGTGATGGTGTTGACCGCATCTGAGCCACAGGTGTCCTCCTTTTAGGCAACTGCAGTCCGAGGCTCTCTCTCCGTCCTGGCTCAAGACAACTTACCCCAGCAGCACGCGAGGAGCCGAGCTGAAGGAAGCCCCGGCTCTCAGCTGCAAAATGCAATCCCTTCCCAGCCAGACATAATACAGCCAAAGAAAAGGTCACTCAGTTATTACTGAGCCGGCGGAGCCCAGGCAGCGCTTGTCAAGACCACAGAGAAGCAGCTCCCTTCCGATTTAAGACTATTTACCTCTCGCCCCCACCCCTCCCTTCTTCTCTCCTTTCCTTCTCTCCCTCCCTCTCTCGCTCGCTCTCGTGTGCCTGTTCTGCAGCTCAGTCAAGTACAGCCGCCCTCGGAAAGTGCAAAGCAGCCACGAGACAGATCGGGCTTTGTTGCTAATTTCCCAGGGTGAAAATTTACAAGCCTGCGAGTGCAGTCAGCACAGCCACACGCATATGCTACTCACAAACGCTGGGGACGACCCTGCGCCCAAAAAGTGACCTCTGCAGGAGTCGACTGGAGAAGACCCTACCTCCTGGACCCGTCCAAAAGAAGTCCTGCGAAAGAGCTCCGCAGAGGGAAAGGATCGGTTTCCTAAAATAACCGGGGCATTTTGGAATAGGTGGCCACATTTAAAGCAAACTGTCTTCCAAAGCCATTTCGGAAGCTACCAATTATGGAAATTAAAATAAAGCAAGAGAATCAAACTGCTACTAGAACACACTGGAAAAACACACAACCCTCCTCTTTAAGAAATATCTGGGGGGCGGGGGTGGCAGCCCGGTCCCTGACTTCCATTAATGAACTCTCTAAAGTCGCTGCTCAGCAGGGCAGTTATGCCACACAAGCAGGGTCCAGAGCATGGCATACTCCCCTTCCTCCAATGGTCCAAGAACCAAACTGTGAACTTGTTTCCCATTAACCCATACTAAACCCCCTCCCATCCCCACTGATACACTTCTTGCAATGACTTGAAATCCTGACGATTTAAAGTTCACAGGCTAGAATAAAAACACCCAAGAGCACAAGAAACAGGTTTTCACAACTAACTTGATCAGAGCCATTGAGTTTCCTCACCATTTCTGCCTCTCTTCCAAGGCTTCTTTTAAAGGCCTTAAGAGGGTTTTTTTTTTTTTTTTATTGAAATTGGTTCTGGTCTCCCCAATCTCTGCTCCTCGTAACTTTACATCTATAAAGGCCACTGGTAGCTTTTAAAAATATTTTAGTTTTTCCATAAGTTCTCAAACTTCAAAGTCATCCTCTCCTTTTGGTGGTAATTATCATAGCATCCCACCAGATTTTATAAAGCCCTGTCAAAGGTCAAGTTCAATAACAGTCCAAATTTGAG